>NC_140954.1:136111122-136373622 GCF_014529385.1 Adiantum capillus-veneris
ACTCTTTACCAAATTGATGTTGGCTGCCTCATTTATGTATGCAACACAAGGCCAGATATTCAATTTGTAGTCTCACAGGTCAGCAGATTTATGCATAGCCCAAGGTCTAAGAATTGGCAAGCTATCAAGAGGATTTTCCGATACCTTAGTGGCACTTTACATCTTGGCTTGTTTTATCCCAAGGGGGGATCATTGCCGCCATACCTACATGCGTTTTTGGACTCAGATTGGGCTGGTTGTTTTGACATGCGAGTGTCCACAAGTGGTTTTTGTTTCATGCTTGGCAGTTCATGTATATCATGGTTGAGCAAGAAGCAACCTACTATGGCCACTTCGAGTTGTGAGGCTAAGTACAGGGCAGTCTTCACAGCTACAGTTGAGTGTGTATGGCTCAGACGGCTTATGGTTGATTTGGGTGTTGGACAAGACAC
The DNA here is from genome assembly GCF_014529385.1 of Adiantum capillus-veneris. NCBI lineage: Eukaryota > Viridiplantae > Streptophyta > Polypodiopsida > Polypodiales > Pteridaceae > Adiantum > Adiantum capillus-veneris. The sequence continues at coordinate 136,111,554 of NC_140954.1, forward strand.
TCCCAACACTATCTACACTGACAGTCAGAGTGCATTGGCAGTTGCAAGGAACCCGGTTTTTCATGCTCGCACAAAGCACATTGAGGTGCATTACCACTATGTCAGGGAGAGGCTCTCAGCAGGAGATATCAGCTTGGCTTATTTGCCAACACAGGACAACCTTGCAGATCTTTTCACAAAGGCATTGTCTCATGAGAATCTTGAAGCTTTTCACAAAGCTTTGGGCTTACTCCCCTTTGTTGACTGATCATGTCCTCAGGGCATGGCACTTCCCTTTACTCATGTGCCAGCTCTCGTTCACCGCATCACTCAAGGGGGATTTGTTACCATATGCATGTGGTAGTGATGTGTGTGAACACACTAGGACCGCCGGGGCATTTTTTCCCTATTTAGGAGGGTTTCTCCCTCAAGCATTGTATATACGCCCATCACTCTAGGGCTATCTATCTTTCCATTGCATAATAAGTAACACACTCTCTCTTGTGTGCCTTGAGCTTCCTTCGTCTTCTCCAAGCTGTGTGCGTTTCTCTGCAACCCTAATTCCAACAGTTCTTTTGTAGCCTAATAGGACACTTGGCCACACGATGTGGACCTACACACTCATAGCATTGCAGAGGTGGTCTCGTAGCAGTGTAATTGATATTTTGGCCTCTTGTAGAAAGAGCAGATACTTGATAGATAGGTTTGACTTGTCCCCAATAATCCTCCATGTAGTATTGTGGACTTTCTTCAAGCGCATCCATCCCATAGGCAATATTAGGGTCTATATCTTCCTCACAGTCTTCCAAACAAGCAATAGATGACTCACAACCAACTTGGTTCACAAAAGTGATTCTCGGATGTGTTGATTACGGTCCTAGAACTGGAGGTGGTAAGGGTGTTGTTTGAACAATATTTTGGGCCCTAGAGACTATGTGTTGTGATGTTTGTTCAAGAGGTTGAGCCGGCATCAACTCAGGCACTCGAGGTGTGTCTATCCATGCTAAGGTTGGTCTATTGGCCATCGTGCGCTTAAATACTATGCAATCCTTAGCTTGATGACCATGCCTCCCATATGCATTGCAATTCCCATTGAATTTCACTCCCATATGCAATGGTGCTCAATATGCTATGGTATTATGAGGACCATAGCATATTGAGACCATTGTTGCTCCCTTCTTGGATACATATGATTGTTTTGTGGAGCACGATTGTCTCTAAGACCCTCTTGAATGGCCGAGATCTTCTAAAGTCATCTCAGATATCTTTGGCTCCTTAGCAATAGGCTTTAGGGTCATTGGTTGATGCCCCGATGCTTGCCAGCTTATAGATTTAGGCTCAATAGACACTCTTTCTCCTTGAATCATTAAATCATCCTCCAATTGGATCACATTGGTGGTGACCGCTTCCCAAGTGGTGATACCTCTAATGACTAGGCCATTGTAGATATCCTCATGTCGTAATCCCCTAATGAATCTATCAAGAAATTGATTATTACTGAAGCGCTCAATATTTTTTGTCCCTTTTTTTAACCGAGCCACAAAATATGGTGTGCGATAGCTCAAAACGAGCGTCTTGGCTAGAGGAACATGCCAGTCTTTACATTCCCCAATTCGGTTATGTATAGCCCTCGGAATCCTAAAACTAGTCTTTTCCTAGGTGGAAAGAGGATTAGAATCAGTAAGTCCAAAAGGGTGAGTTTTTTTGGGCTTGGGGGAATGAGTAGACCACACTCACACTTTAATTTAAAAAAATTTTATCTTTAATTTTTATTTTTAAATTTTTTTTAAAGGGAATGAGTGGATCACGCTGACCGCACTCGTGCTTTACTTTTTTGGTTTTTTTTTTAATTATTATTTTACCCTTTTTTTTGGATCGGTCGCCGCGTCGCGGTTTCAGTGGCCTTGGACCACACACCCACATACCCACTAACCTTTCACAGTTTTTTGGGACACACACCCACTAACCTTTCACAGTTTTTTGGGTCAGTCACCCACTAACCTCAACTTCTCTTCTAATTAAACTAAACTTCTCTTCTACTCTTCTACAACTAACTACTCTGTTAATTACTAACTGATAGTGAACTGTGAAGTTACCTACTCTACTAACTACTTACTCAGTCACTAACTAACACACTACCTACTGTGTTAATTCCTTACTCATTCCCTAACTAACGCACTAACTACTAATTGTGCAAATAAAAAAACTGTGTAGAAACAGAAATTGATAGAAATCAAGCTATTCACTAACTGTGTGTAAGCATAAATTGAAAGAAAACACTCATTCACTACTAACATATTAACATACTACCTACTAACTATGCAAAATATTATGTGCAAGCAAACATTGATAGAAAACAGAGATTATGCACGAAATAAAAACTTGCAAAAATTAACTTCTTCTTCCTCTTCCTTCCTAACACAAATACTCACAGAAGAAGCATGGAGTGCCTCTTGAGATTAGTGCAGGGAGATTCCCCGAAAACAGTGCCAAAAATGTGCGTGTCTATCGCACGTGTCAATGCAAGGGACTTTCCATACATTGTGTGCGAGCCACAAATGGCTCCAAGCACGCAACTAGCCTAAACTAGTAAGCTCAAAGATGGCGATGGTGTGTCACTCACCGCTCTGCGCTCGCTGTCGTGGAGGATTCCTCGCTGCGAAGAAGAGGGAGCTACCGCCATGCCGCTCTCAACCGCCTTGCCATTTTTGTGCCTTTGTAATGCTTGATCGCTCTCTCTCTCTCTCTCTCTCTCTCTCTCACACACACACACACACACACACACACACACACACACACACACACACACACACACACACACACACACACACACAAGGAGAGGAAGAAGAAGGAGAAGATGGAGATGGAGTAAGAGCACTCTTCAATTGCACAAATGAGAGAATGAGTCAATTTTAGGTTTAGCTAACTTTTATATGAGCTCGCCCATTCACACTTGGTTGTCCATACTTAGCCAACTAACCCTTGAAGGTTCCAATTAGAGTGTGCCTCTCATCAGCGATCACTCTTACCCTTTTCCTATTGGAACGATAAGCCCGGTACCTAACTCTACCAAATAAAAATACGGTGCCTAGCGTAGGTGACAGGAATGTGCGTGAGGGTTAACAATTAGGCTGATATATGTACATGGGTTGTCCTTGTGGCCTCATAGGCACATATTGAATATTTCCATCATACTTTGGTTGGTAATAGCACTCATTGGTCTCATGGTTAGTCCATTTAGCCTTGATTGCACACCATTTTTTTGGCTTAATTGTGGTTGCCCTGTTGAGGTATCCCTTCCCTTGGCCCCCTTATAGGTTCTTTTTGCATGTTATTCATCATTTCATTCATCCTTTTGAGCATGTCTTCTGTGGTTGTAAACAATGTTGCAGCAGCCGTTCCCACTTGTGTTGGTTTGGTGAATGTTGTTTTATCACTTTGAGTATCCTTAGGGACATCTTCTTCATTAAAAATATCACAATTGTCTCCCAAGTCAGTGGCATTTGATACACACTTTTCTAGCGTCATATGTTTCTTGCTATAGAATATTCCATGAAGTTCTTTGTTTAGCAATCCCCCTAGAAACAATGATACTAATCTTTCTTCTGCAGGTCTTTCTAGTTCTAGGCATCTTGCAATGTATTGCTTTATTCTAGTTGCACAATCCCTAACAGACTCACCTTGTTTCTATTTGAAGCTATAGATTTGAGCTACCATATTATGTTTGATACCTGTTTTGGATTATGCAGCTACAAATCCTTGAGCTAATGTATTTAAGTCCATGATTGATCTTGGTGGAATGTTTTGGAACCATGTCAATGCTTTCCCTTCTAATGTCATTCGAAATCCCTCAAATTGAGTATGGAAATCAAATATACGTTTTGCTCTTATCAATTGCTTGAAACTTTCTAAGTGGTCATATGGATCCCCAGATCCACTGTATTTTTGACCAATTTTTTGAAAATCAGCTGGTCTGACACGTCTATTTGGCTCAACTCCTGGTCTCCTAGCAGTTGGTCATGTCTCGAGTCCTTCAAACCAGTTTGTTGGAGATAGTGACTCATGTAGCCTTGGATTGGCTTTAGTGTCACGTGGTTTTCTTTGCAATGAGGTAGGTTTGGGTTTTTTAACATTTCTCCCACGGAGTTCCTCTCTTGGTATAGTTTCTGGTCCTTGACACAATATCCAATATCTTATGGAGTACCCTTGGTATTTGGTTTGTTCCACCTCCTCAGGACTCATCATAACAAAGTTATTGTTATAACAATCGCTAAATAGGTAGGTTAGGATCTATTGAACCCTTGTCTTTGATTTTGAAGATATAGATGATCTTCATGGGCGTTAACTGTCCTATTTTGGCATGATAATTCCATAGAAGATCTTTGAAGTTTTTATCCTCCCAACAATAGACTCCGATCTTATGATTATCCGTGCTAAGCCATTTCAAAGGCTTCAATTCAACTTGATCATATCCCTCGAATTCTAAAGTCGGTGGTCCTTCTTTTGCTTCCATATCCGAAATGAGTGTATTCATTTCTAATCCCCATTTTTCTATCACATAGGATTTCCAAATTTTAAATAATGAGTCCCGTTTCTATTCATATACATTTTTCCTTGGTTATTTGCCCTTATGTTCTCTTCAAATTATATGTCATGGTCATCAATGGAAATAGCATACTCTTCATTAGGATCCAGGTAAACCTGAGCTCCATGGTCTTCCTCTTATAAAATGTGAGTATGTGCTTATATCACACTGTTGTTCCGGTTCCTAAATGAGTCGAATAGGAAAAGATTTCAGATGTTGATTCTAAAAAAATGTCTGAGACTTCTTCAAAGATAGTATCCAAGTGATTTCCTTGATTCACACTCTCATCGGTGGATACTCTACTAGCGGTCTCTCCAAATATGCCTTGGTTTGCTAGTATACGACCAGATCTAAGGTTCATATAGACTTGTGAAGCCCTGGATAGAGTACTTACCATCGGATTGACTTGTCATCAGTTTCTTCCACTTTACTTGAATGCAACTCCTATCAAGCTTTCAGTTCCTTTTCTGCAACCTGATTCATGTATCAATTTTAATCAAGTTAGCTATTCTTTCACAAAGACTATACATTTTTGGTAACTATTGTGACTAGTCTATGTATATCACTTCAATTTGAGCTAAGTGAGGTAGCAATTGAGAATTTTAGATTCTACTTCTGCAAAAAGCCAAAGGACTAATCTGCAACCTAAAACCTGAGTGAACATGTACTAATTTGGATCCGATTGAACCCAAAATTGAACGATGGCCTTGTATTATGTTGTTCTAACATTGTACAATGTTAGAAGCTGGACGCACCCCACGGAAACTAACTACTTGGAGGATTATTATTTTTGTAATTATTCATTCATTGAGAAAAACCTGATTTTTCACTTTGTTAATATTGGGACTTACAGAAGTTTCCAGATTGTATCCCAGTTTTGATAGTTAGATTGAGTAAATGGTTGATTTTGGGACTTTAGGGTTTGAGAATTGTAAGGTATATATACCACTTTTTGACCTTAATGAAAAAACCTTTTGTCATTTTTAAAACAAGTTTTGAAGTCTGTGAGTGAACGTACTGTGTACGAGAGAGAGAGAGAGAGAGAGAGAGAGAGAGAGAGAGAGAGAGAGAGTGAGCTTCATCTTGACGCTACGTGTGCTCCGGTGGTCGGAATCAAGTGCGGAGAAGTGTAGCGTGTGGCCCCTGACGAGAGCTACGCGCCGATACCTACATTGCGCGTGTACGGTCCGGTTTTGTGAGCTCCTTCTACGAGCCTCATCTGGTGTTTGGGTGAGCATACGTTGTCCGATTCTGCATTGCAGCATATCCACGCATTCACATTGAGTAGAACTACACATTAGGCACTTTAGATTTTGGAAACGAAGACCTACAGATTTTGGCCAGACATCCTACGCGATTTTGCACCGGGTATTTTGGGTTGGGATTTTGGTTCATAGACCTTAGGGAGAGCGACCTATTGGTGTTAGTAGGGTCTCCTTCAAGTTCTATGGTGTTTCGAGATTGTTTGATGGGTGTTCGGCTCTAGAAAGCGTTGTAGGAAGTTTCCTCTTATGCACTCTTGAAGGCTGTGACTTAGACAATTGGTAGAGACCTCTGTAGGAATTAGTTAGGAGTCGGTCGAGTGTAGATTGACACCTTATGCTTGCTTCCATGCGCCTGCGGGTCGAGCTTCGTCCTTAGCTGACATTATATGTTAGGTGAGTTGTCGTTGTGCTGACGTCCGTCGCGGCGTATCCGTCCAACATTGGCGCCACTGCCGGGGACAAAAACCTTAGGTAGGTGACTGAGACTAATCCTTGAGGATTGGGATTTTTGGCTTGCTAAGAGTCTTGTTTTACGTTTAGATAGGATCAAAGGGTGGAGGACTCTCTAGGTCTTAGAGGGAGTTTAGGAAGCGTGTGTCTGGCCTAGATCCTTCGACTTAGGTAGATTAGGTAGACCAAGATAGTTGAGGTAGTAGTCGAGTTCTTCAGTAGGACTTGGAGTGGTAGAAGCAGTGAGAGGAGAGCTTGAGAGTCCGGAGAGGCCAAAAAGCAACCAAAACACCATTATCACCATTTCACATGATAAGTAGGAGTAGAGTAAGTAGGACATCATGATTCAGGATCTAGAGCATTTCATGCATGTACACTTGCTTGGTAAAGTCATCACAAGTTTGTAAAAGACGCAAAAAGACGCAAAAGTGTGTTTGAAAGCCTAATTGAAGTCTAAAAGTTACTGTGAGTGTTTTTGATAGATCTACAGAGCATCAAGAGCATTCTTGTAAAAAAAATAATTAATTTTAAGCCAGGAGACATCCTACGCGTAGGATGTCTACAGGCTAATCTGGTGGGAATTTTGGGATTTTGAGTTGACCAGAGTGTTCAGAAGGTAGGGTTTACCCTAATTTCAACTAGAAAGTGGAAATTTGACCATATCTTGATAGGATAAGGCCAGATAGACTAAAATTGCCAGACATCCTACCCAAATAGTGCCAAAACATTATTTTGAGACCAAAACCATAAGATGGCTGCATGATATATTGAGTGACTGAAAGGGGTTTCACCTCATTTGGGTGCGTAGGATGTCTTTTGTGTGATTTTGGATTCTAAACCAACTTTTGAGTATACCAAAGTGATCAGCAACTCAAGGGGAGCCTATGATTTGAGTTTGAAGCCATTTTGATGAAAACGACATCCTACACGTAGGATGTCTAAAGCAAGAAATTGAAGCCAGACTTTGACAGTGAGCATAGCAAGGTGTTGTATAGCCTAAGGCAAGCCTCCTAGTCAATTTTGGTCCAAATTGGAGTTGATTAAACTGATCAAGATCAGCAACAGGTTGTCAGAACAGATTTCTGACTCATTGACCAGCTAATAGGTGTCCAAATCAAAAAGTAAAAACAGTTGTGTGCTCAGCACATCAAGGGGAAACCATAATGCAAAAATCCAGGCAAAACAAAGCAGGAGACATCCTACGCGTAGGATGTCTATTGGGGCATACTGCAAAGAAAATTTGACTGGGCATAGACAGTGAGACTCCATTTGGCTTAAGGGTTCCAGAACTTCTTTCAGAAGTGAATTTGGACTTTGTTTGCCCATTTGACGGAGCAAAGACTAAATTCAGACTCTTTCGCGTAAATTGACCAAAATCTGAGGGAAGTACAGTTTCAGATTAGCAGACCTAATCCAGAACATCAGCAGTGTATAAAATACAGTAGTGGTTGAGATTAACTCTCCAATTATACCAATCATTACTAAGATAACCTCTAGCAGATAAATGCTTTGATTCGATTGCCGAAATTAAAACGCTTGTGTACAGGTATATTCAGCAACAAAGCAAGAAGTTTTACAGAAACAGACCCTTTGACAGGTGAGTAGTTGGATTTGTGATAAATTGCATTGATAAGTTTGATGAATTTAAGATCAAGAAGATACATTGTTAGAGACCAGAAGGTGGCAGGTGACCAAGGTAGCTTAGTGTCCACCGAAGCGAGTGTAACTCAGGCAAGGCTAGATCCGCTAGCACCGATTATTGAGGAAGGTAGTGATACTGACACTTCGTCAGACAAATTTTTCTTCATGATGGGTAGTCAACAGCCAGGAGGTTTCACCTATAATGGGCCTATGCCAGGAGGAAGCACCTCCCAAAATCCTTTAAATGATTCCAAGCTCACTGTGATCTTCTTAGAGGGAACAAACACGAGAGGAGCCCTAGTCTATTCTGACTATTGAGGACGCAAGTGCATTTGCATCGAAGAGAGACCAGCTCAGAGATTGGAGATAATCCGAGTATATGATGATGGAGATAGATTCCGAGACGAAAAGGAGAACCACTATCTCATAGTTAGTAACCCTAAAGATTACAACAGATATGGAGATAACGTGGCGAAAGGAAAAATGGTTTCAGAAGCTCAAGAACCGCCACCAAACATTGATCGACCCGGAGCTATTTTTATGTATGATAAGAAACAACGAGGGTTCCAACTTATAACGAGAACGTGGGAATCTACAAACATGAGAGTGAGGGTATAGTCTCTTACTTTCACAGCAAAGAACCATACATAAACGACTTAAGAAAAGACAAGGTTCTTTACTTATTCTCTTATGAAACTGCTATGGGAAAGGGTATAGTTTTTGTTGATAGATATGGGCGAGAATACCAACGTATTCTCCCAGAGGAGGTAGAAAGGGCAGCAGGTCCAGGAGCATCAGCATATGCCCCTGAGGAAGTGCCAAGAGCCACCTACACCCCAAGCAAGTCAACGAATCCTTTTTCATATGAGTATGACGCTACCTCACATTCCACCCGACCGCAAGCATTCAACAACCAAGACCAACCGGCAAACCAGCCATCATTGCAGGCATGGCTTTGACAGAGTGCAACAATGGAACAAGACCAAAATCGAGATGGTTATTGAGCCGCACGAGGGATAAGGGATTTGCAAGAACCACCACTCTATTCAAGGTATCAGGGAGAGAGTAAGCCAAAGACTCAAGGGTCAACAGAGCCTAGAGGACCACCCATAGAGCGAGTTCGAAGAGAAGAACCACCTCTAGCGAGAACCGTTAGAAATTATGGCTTAGGAGCACCATTGGGAGAGGAACCAGCCTATTACAGAAGACCTGAGGAGGTATATCGATTATGACGTGGAGATCCAATGATGAGGTTTGTAGACCATTGGAGAATTAGACCTTCTCAAGTGCAAAAATGGGTAAACAAGAAATACACAGGAAGCAGAGACCCAAGAGATCATGAAGTAGCCTTTGTGCGTGTAATTAGAGCTGAAGAGGTGTTAGACTTTCCTACCTAATTTGCAGGGTTTGGACTAACCCTAGAGGATGATACTGCCACTTGGTTTGACTCTGTAGAGAGTAGAGACTTTGAGTCTATGGAGGAAGTGTTTAACAAGTTTATCAAGGAATTCTCACAAAGGGGAATAGCTCATAATACCGTCTCACAGATCCATCAATTCAAACAGAAAGATGGATAATCTGTACGAAAGGCAACCCTAAGACTAAAAAGACATGTTAAGTTATGTCATGTGGAAGAATTGCCAACTCAGTCCAGACTTATGCTGATATTCATCTAAGTACTAAGGAATGCGAATATCCAGAAAGACTTACATATGAAGAGGAGCACGATGTTGAATGAGTTGACCAAGGAGGCTCTTTACCTTGTGGACAATTGTGCATTCTACAAAGAGGGGGAGTTTAAGGACCTTGATGACGATTTGTCTTCACAACAAAGTGGAAGCAAGTCTTCTAAGACAGCACCGAAAGGAGAAGTAGCTGTAAACCAGGAGCAGCTTGTAGATGAAGTGCTAAAAAAGATCAACTTGTACGCCAAACCCTAGGCTAAATAGCCCAAGTGGTGTGCTATTGAACAAAAATGGACAAACCATGGGACCGAGGAATGTTGTTATAACAAGGGGTATGTGAGAGAGAGACCTTATGCTCCCCAAGCTCCGGTAGCTTCTCCTCAAGTTCCACCGATGCCTAGATATCAAGCAGGCAACTTACCAGGATCTGTAGGTATCGAAAGACCACAATTGGTGTTGGGGCAACAACCACCCCTACCAGGATTACGACCAGTTGGTATAAGATACACACCAACCGTAACTGAATCAGAGGATAAAGCTTTAGTGCCTATGCATGCATATTATGAAGATCCCAATGGATATGCGGAAAACCCTGTCTATTATCCACCGGAAGAACCCTCAACACCAGAACCATGGAGCATGATAGGAAATACAGGACCACCAACTACTGCACAGGCAGCACGAGAAGGAAGATATAGCTTAGATGAACGAACATTGTTGTTCATAGCCAATGGAGGCATGGGCAGACAGAGACATGCATACCAACAAAGAGAAGCTCAAGGAGCACCTCAACAACCCAAGGGACCCTGCTACAAGTGTGGTGGAGACCATTGGCTGAGAGACTGTCCTCATGATGAAATCATTAGAGTCAATGGATATTGCCCAGAATGTGGAATTACTCATTTGATTCCCGATTTCCCTAAAAACCCAAGCAAAGGAGCAAAAACCACCTTGAACATGTTAGAAACAGTACCTTCCAGTGGAGGATCGGAAAATGAAACAATCATACCCATCCAGGCGGTAACACAAGCCCAAGCTCAAAGAAGGACGAACAAACCCATAGTTGAAGAACCAAAAACCGATGCCCAAAGTTCAGAAACGAGAAATCAGAGAAGCACTTGGAAAGCTAAAAAGGCACGTAGGAAAGTCAGGAAGGAACGAGAGCAAACAGCCATATCCGAGGAGTTAAAACATACAAAGGAGAGATGAGAGCGGTTAGAGGATCTAGCTAGCTTAAGCTCACACACCACAACAACCATAGCACCCAAGGAAATAGCAGAGCCCAAAAGTGCAGAATCAGGAGGATCTGTACTGGCGGACAAGGTAAATGAGCAGTTGGATGCACTTCTAAAAGCTTATGAAGCTAGACTTAAAAAGAACCAAACCCAGGAGCAAAGGTGGATGACTTATCCATATGCAGAAATAGAAAAACAAAGGTTGGAAATGTGTAAAAAGATGATCGAGACAGCTCAATCATTGATGGAAGACCCGCTGGGTAAACCTGCAAATTGGCATGAGGCACCAGCTCCAACCCCTATCCAACCAACTTTAGAAAAACATGTAGAAACAAAGGAAAGACTCACTAATGCCTATGAGTCCAGAGGAGAGCCTATCATAGTGCCAAATACCACAGATAAGGCAAGTGACGGGTTCCAGCCTAAAATATTAGCAGAAATGGGTAAGGACTGTAATGGTCTAGACGATCTGTGGAAGCAAATCCCTGAGGCCAACGAGGCTAATAAGATGAGTAACCACATGAATAGCACGAGAAAAGAAAAGAATGTAACCTTACCTCCTATTGAAGAATTTGAGGCAAGGTCGCAAATGAACTTTGAGATACATTCACAAGGGGGAGACCAAGGATCAATTAGTTCGGGGAAAATCCAATCAGACTCGCTGAGAACTTTACCCTCTTACCTAGGAGAGTATGAAACTAAGTCGGAAGTGAGATCAATCCCATCTCAAAGACTTTCTTCTAACAAAGTGATGGATTCGCAAGGATTGATTGAGTTGTTGTCCACCCCGGTGGCATACACAATCACATTAGAAGAACTCCTAAGGTTAAGGCCAAACAGGTGGACCATAGTAGGTAAATGCCTAGAAAAATTTGGAGTGAAAGACCCCACCTTGATGATTCAGGAAGGGATCAGAGAGTTGGACAGGCCTCAACTAAACACTAGGCCAGTACCATTGAAAAAGGTTCGAAAGTACTGCGAAGGGGAAGATGGAAACACCACGATACCAGTAGAATTCCAAGGAGTAGTTTCCAAAGCTATTCTTGACAGTGGAGTGGGAGTTTCTATCGCCACCAAGGAAATCTGGAAAAAATGGGAAAAACCAGCTTTAAGGGCTACCAGGATGAAACTGCAATTGGCAGATGGGTTCATGGAGAAGCCTCTAGGACTCTTAGAAAAAGTGATTGTCACTTCGTGCGGAATCGAGTATGAGCATACATTTGCAATAGTCGATTTCGACAAAAAGAACAATTATGAGATCATCTTGGGATGACCATTCATGCGACAATTGAAGATGGTTCAAGATTGGGGTTATGACCACATATACCTCAGACATGGAGAGACAACAACTAAAATACACCTGAAAGACCATAGTTACAAAGATGTGAACCAAACACCTGTGGAAGAGTTTGATTCAGCTACAGTAGCAGGAACGAAACTCCCAGCATGGTTAGGGCAACCAAAAGAGCTATGGATGTGCGGAGCTTCACATTGTGGAAGCTTAAGAAGAGAGGAATGCATCTTAGAAAGAGCGATAGAGGACAAGGAGTATATTCCGAAACCTTTCCCTGAAGATGCCTTGGAACCTCTAGAATGGGAACACATACTAGCAACATTGGATGTCTGTACCATTACAGATAGTCCAACAACAAAATTTTGCGATAAGGATGGCTATGATGTGTTACCCTATTACATGGTAAGCGTTATACCAGGAGAAAAAGAGATGGTAGAACCACCAAAACAAGAAGAGTTTTACAACTCCTCTGAACATTTGGAAATAAATGACGATACAGATAATGAGTGTTCAGACACCTCAAGTGAGCGTGGAAATGAAACTGAGAATATCAAGTTTTATGATTTTGCTAATCAACACCCTAGACGCCAGGAACGCTATAGGAGGAAACGAGCAGGAAACAAAGCGAGAGAGAACCTGATGCCCAAGATAAAAGGTAAAACTCAATATTTGATGCTTGTAAAAGCAAAAGATTGTGTTAAAAATCAAATATCAGGAAGATTCTCAAAAGATCGAAAAGAAAGAACGCGAGAGGAAATAAAACAGGTACGAAAAGCTAAAACCGAAACAAAATCACAAAAATCTCAAAAATCAAAAACAAAAACAACAAAAGACCAAGAGTGGACCAAATTGGAGCGTAAACAGAAATACCAAGAACTGAAACGATCTTTACGTGAGATATGGACTACTGAAGAAGATAGTGATGGTAAAGGGGAGTCAGAAAAGGAAAACATGAATGTACCATCACACTATCGGAAATTTACTATCTAGGACAGAAAAATCATCATGACACCACCAATCAGGGAAAGAACCAACCAAGAATCTTACGATGAACCTAAAAATGCAAAAAAGATAGAACTTGCAGAACCAGGTGAAAAGCCTTAGCCGGTCTATATAGCTAACGATTTAGAGCATGAAGAGGAAGAACAGCTAACACAACTTCTCAAGAAGTATAAAGATGTATTTTCTTGGTCCTATAAAGACCTCAAAGGAGTTGATCCATCGATATGCCTGTAACATTTAATGGCCTAATAACTTATGTGTAGCGGAAATTAGCATGAACATAGTGGGCATTTCATTAAAATAGATTCCTAATGAGAATTACAACAGTGCTTGGGTGGAGAGAGCAACAAAAAGCATAACACCTAGTTAGATAGAATCAACAATACTTTCAAAAGAGAGAGAAATTAAGCTATTGACAACAGTTGAGGACCGGATTTGCATGGAGCCGGTCCCCCCTCCAAAAGGCTTTGTATTATGGTTTCTCCCATCAAGAGAGACATTGTACAATACAATTCTTTGTGTTCCTTCAAGACTAGCTAGTGCAATGAAGATGGAAACTTCATGCACTAAGCAAAACACTTAACAAACACAACTTGAATTATCCCCGTTCTCAGACCCAAGACCTCACACACCTTCGAAGATGGTGAGAGCTAGCAGGTTAAGAGAGTAGATTGAGAGGAAGAAGGAGTATCTTACAAGAAAGATGTACATCTCCTCACATAATCACTCATATTAGCATAGCTTCGCTTAGTAATTAGCTTGGTAGAGGAGATGAGCATGTATTGAAGCTTGGCTCTTGGTTGGATTTGCATCCACATGCCAAGAGAGTATTGATGTAGGCTTCTATCTCACAAGCTTGGAGTAGGTGATGAGTTCTCCATTAAAGCTTGGGAAGAGATAGTCTTCTCTTTCTTCACACATGAGATTGTGTGAGTGTGTGTGTGATAATGCCTTGCAAAAATCAGCCCCCTCTCTCTCTTGGGCGAGCCCCCTTGCTATTTGCTCTTGCTACAGCCTCATTGGCTCTCCCCAAGTCCAAGCCAATCACATTTAAGCAGCATAAGTGATAGCCTTTTGACATGTGTCCCCATTTCCCCTTTTGTGAGAGCTTTAGGTAATTAAATAATTAAACTAAACTCTCATTGGACCCCTTTGCCTCCTGGCCAATAGGAATCAGGCAAGCCATTGGGCTCCTGAATGCTCATTGGACCCCTTGGGAGACTGCCCAATAGTCTTCTAGGAGACTTAATTCTCATTGGTTTCTTTTATTGAATGTTTTTAAATTAATTAAACTAGATTTACTCTAGTCTAAATCTCATTGGTCCACCTCCAAGGCCATCCAATAGGAATTGGGCACACTTTGTGGGCATCTGGCCTAGGGAGCTGACATGTGTCCCTAATTCCCTTTGTGTAAAGGGAGCCTGTGTGTGTGTGTGTGGCTTTCTCTCTCATCCCCTAGAAGAAGGGCTTGCCCCCTCCCATGTAGGGATGTGCAAAGACTTTTAGGGCACACACAAAGCATCCAATTTTCCCTAGGGTTGACCTTTGGACACAACCTTTGAATTTTGGAACCTTAGCATTTTGGAAGTCTTAATGGGCTGAACCTTAGGGTCTTTTTAGCCCATTGTTGCACATGGCTCTTTTGCATATGGCCCCCCCTTTGGATCCCTATTTTCCCTCCTTTGGATCCCTACTGTGGCCGGTCTGCTAACTTAACCAATATTCTAGCTTTTTCTCCCCTGGCACTTCCCCACATTAAATGATCAGTTTAATATGAGAAAATCATTTAGGAGAATTAGATATTGATTATTATGACATTACCTCTCTCTTGAAATCATAGTCGTCCTTGACTATGGTATAGAGAAGATAAAGCATATTCATGAGTCCTTTTCTTAGTGGGTAGATGATCCCTATGTTACCCTACGAAATCATTCCATAATGGATGACTAGTCCATTTGGCGCTTGAGAGCCTGAGGCTGCCGCAAGCATGTCTGCACATCAGTCCTATCAGTCTTCCATAGTAGAGTGACAAGCTCTACTTGGTGTTTGGGAGACGTCATCTCCACAAACTTGATCTAAGCATGCATACTACTTCATTTTTGTGCACAAATAAAGAAAAAGAGAGTCTTATAAGACAAAAACTTTGTTCATTTTTAACATTTTGTACATTTGCTTACTCTTGGGAAGCATTGTAAGCATTGACAAGGTTTAGATTATCCTTTAATTGTATGCCTTGCATCCATCTAGCATCTTCAAAAGGATAATTCTTAAACTTAATAAGATATCGTCGGATAGTCTTACCGCCTCTTAGTACCTTGTCTTCATGTCAAAGAATGGACTCGGGCTGCAGCACCTCCTCTCGGTCCTCGATCTCCGGTGGGTCTTCAATAGTTGGTTGTTGAGGTGGCTCTCCTTTGTAAGGCTTTAATAGGCTCATATGGAAAGCATTGTGTATGATCCAATGATTGGGCAACTTGTGTTGATAGGCCATCTCATTGATTGGCCTAAGAATTTGGAAGGGACCATAGTACCTTTTTGCTAGTTTAGCATAGTACTTTTGGTGGCCCGTAGGATTCTTTCCCATCGTGTGCCTTAATCGAGCCTTGGGAAACTTTAACAAGACCCAATCGTTTTCTTTAAAGGTTTGGGCTCTTCTGTGCTTGTCAGCAACAGCCTTTTGCCTTTGCTGTGAGATAGAGATAGCATCCTTAATCTTTTGAAAAGATTCTTGTAGGTCTCGGCTATACTCATCTGCAGCGAAGATCTTCCCATGTACCTTAAGTAGCAAGGGACTTTTTGATCTTCCCTCAATTACCTCGAAAGGTGCTTTTCCCGTGGAAGTATGTACAGTGTTATTGTAAGCATACTCTACTAAGGGTAAGTACTTCTCCCATTGGGATCTTTGGTCTACTTCCGTTACATAGGCTTTTAGTAGATCAAGAATTGTTAGGTTAGCTATTTCACTTTGGCCTTCCGTTTGTGGATGATAGGCCGAAGAGAAGTTTAGCCTTGTCCCTAAATTCTCAAAGAGACCCTTCTAGAAATTATTGGTCATTCTAGGATCTCTATCCGACACTATGGACATTGGCAAGCCATGGTACTTGAAAATTTGTGAAATGAAGAGGGTTGCCATTTGATGGGCTTTGATAGTCTTTTTGACAGGTATAAAATGAGCTTGTTTACTAAACCTGTCTACTATCGTCCATATTCCCGTATTCCCATGGATAGACTTAGGCAATCCAAAAATAAAATCCATGGATATGCTCTCCCATGGTGAATTAGGGATTGGCAAGGGTTGAAGCAATCCAAGTTGCTTCCCTCTATCAAATTTTGTCTTTTGGCATACCACACATTTGGAAACATACTCTTGTATGTTCACTTTCATGGTAGGCCAATAGAAATATGTTTCAATTCCCTTTAAGGTAGACCGAATCCCTCTATGCCCCGAATAAGGTGGAGCATGAGATTCATACATTACTTTCTCACGTAGTGAGTTAGTAACGCATAGTCTATTGCCATAGAGAAGATAACCATCTTGTAAGGTAAATGGTTCTTCTTTCTTCCCTAATGCAAGGGCTGAAATCACATCTCTAAAATCGGGATCAATAGCATACTCATCTATCATTGAGGATAGATCATTGTGAGTTGCTATGGAAACCGCATTCACTCTCGGCCGTCTTGAGAGTGCATCAGCTACTTGATTATGCTTACCAGCAATGTGAGCAATATGAAAATGAAATTGCGAAAGGAAATTTGCCCACCTCATTTGTTTGTCGGAGAGCTTGGTCTGCGTCATGAAGTACTTAAGACTTTGGTGATCCGTTCGGAGTCCCCAATAAACAGTGCTTCCATGAGTATAAGGCATGTAGAACTGCAAGGAGTTCCTTTTCCTACATTAGAAAATTTCGGAGGTCATTTGGAGGGCCTTGTAAGAAATTGTATTTCTCTCTCTAGAAACTTTTTTTAAAATGCACTTGCACCTTGCGAGTACGTCCAAAAGGACAACCAGACACTCTGAAAAGTAGATTTATATTCCCAATCGTCCTTGAAAACGGTCACTTTTTTATTTAATGCGAGCGTCTTTTTCAGGAAGCAGGTGCGACGCATTCAATGCAGCTTACGTCATCACTGAAAGTTGAAAAGTCACAAACTATAAAATAGTGATAGATTTTGAGGATTTTGACACCACTAATGCATCCGGAATGCCAAAATACCTTAAAAACAAATGTCTACTTGTCTCATTCCGACATCCGGAGAGGCAAAAAATGTCAAAAAACCCCCAAAAATGGGCTTTTTACTAAAGGCGCGCGAGGAGGCATTCTAAAATTTTAGAATGCCCCTCTGCGCGCCGTTAGTACAAAGCCCATTTTTGGGCGTTTTTGGACACTTATCTTTCCAAAAAGCCCCTTTTTAGAGGTTTTTGGACATTTTCCTCTCGAAAGCTCCCTAAAAAAAAGAAAAAAGGGCCTTTTTACTAACGGCGCGCGAGGAGGCATTCCAAAATTTTGGAATGCCCCCTCGCGCGCCGATAGTACAAAGCTTTTTTTAGTGATTTTTGGACACTTATCTTTCCAAAAAGCCCCTTTTTAGAGGTTTTTGGACATTTTCCTCTCAAAAAGCTCCCTAAAAAGAGGAAAAAAGGGCCTTTTTACTAATGGCGCGCGAGGAGGCATTCCAAAATTTTGGAATGCCCCCTCGCGCGCCGTTAGTACAAAGCTCTTTTTAGTGATTTTTGGACACTTATCTTTCCAAAAAGCCCCTTTTTAGAGGTTTTTGGACATTTTCCTCTCAAAAAGCTCCCTAAAAAGAGGGAAAAAGGGCCTTTTTACTAACGGCGCGCGAGGAGGCATTCCAAAATTTTGAAATGCCCCCTCACGTGCCGTTAGTAAAATGTTCTTTTAGGGGTGTTTGACATTTTTGGCCTCTTTGGATGTCTAAGCGAGGCAATTGGACATTCATTTCTAGGAGATATGTGTGTTCCGGACGCATTGGCAGTATCAAAAGTTTCAAAATCTTCCACCACTTGATAGTTTTGTGACTTTTTGAGTTCTAGTGATGACGTATCCCGTATCAAATGCACCGCATCTACCTTCTGAAAAAGGTGCTCGCATTAAATAAAAGAGAGTGCTCGTCTTCAAGGACCACTAGATTATTAAATGAGGAGAGGGACACCTTTTATATTTTTGTTAATATGAATCTATTTTTCTACGTAACGTAGGCTCTTCTCTCATTGGAAGAGCTTATTTTCCTCTCTCTACCAAAAGGCCCTCCAAAAGACCTCCGAAATCTCCTAATGTATGCCTAGAGCTTGCTCAACAGGGTCGAGCCTTCGACTCTCATAGCCTATGGCATGCCCTTCTTGGAGCAAAACAGCTCCAAGGCAATCACCACAAGCATCACATTGGACCTCAAATGGTTTTGAGAGATCCGGTAGTGTAAGAACAGGTTGAGAGATAAGCTTTTCTTTAAGCTTTTCGAAAGCATTGTTCTCCTTAGCAGACCATGTATACCTAACGCTTTTCTTTGTTAGGTCATGTAATGGTCCCGCAATTTGTGAGAACTTTTCTATGAAGCGTCTATAGTATGCACCCATACCTATAAAGCTTCTTAGTTCATGAAGATTCCTTGGTTTAGGCCATCCTTTTATTACCTCTAACTTGGATGGATCCATTTGTATGCCATCTTGAGAGATAATGTGACCTAAATACTGAATCTCTTGCAAGAAAAATTCACTTTTCTTTCGATTAACATAAAGTTTATTCTCTCTTAAAACTTGAAACATTACCTGGAGGTGTTGCTTGTGTTCCTCCAATGAATTAGAGTAGATGATAATATCATTAAAGAACACTCCAGTGAAGGTTCGATGAGGCCTGAACAGCTTCTCCATCAAGCGGTTGAATGTGGCTGGTGCATTGGTTAAGCCAAAAGGCATGACAATCTATTCGTAAAGACCAAATGTAGTGCGAAATGCGGTCTTTACAATGTCTGTATCAACTATCCTTATTTGATGATAGCTACTTTTTAGGTCAATCCTACTGAAGTAGGTCGATCCTTGTAGCTTATCAAATAGGTCTTCTACCCGTGGAACGGGAAACCTATTCTTGATAGTGATCCTATTTAGTGCTCTATAGCCGACACACATACGATATGTGCCGTCTTTATTTTGCACTAATAGCACAGGTGAGCAAAATGGAGATGAGCTAGGCCTAACCATGCCCTTCTCAACTAACTCATGAACTTGCCGCATAATCTCCTCTTGTTGAGCTTGAGAAACTCTATAAGGAGGTTTGTTAGGCGGTGAACTTCCTGGAAGAAGTTCAATTGCATGGTCATCATTACCTCGTTTAGGAGGTAGCTCACAAGGGATGTCGTCAATAAAAACATCTTTAAACCCCTTGAGAAAATTGGATAACTCTAATTCCTTTTGGTTGCTTTTATTTTCTTTTGCTAAATCATTAGGTTCATTTTTAGAAACTTTAACAAAAATCATGTACACGGAAATAGAGCTCTTTATTGACTTGTTGAAAGCTAGTGTATGTACAATGGGGATGGTGTTACTCATTTCCTTAGCATCTATATACATGTGTTTTTCCCTGAACTTAAAGGAGATTCTCCTTTCAGGAAATTTAACATCGGCAGCAAGGCGGTCAAACCATGGTGCCCCTAGGATTACATCCTCATGCTTGAGAGGAGAGATAAAGAAGTCCTCTTTGTCCACATAGCCTTGGACATGAAGCCTCAATTTCCCAATTAAGGGAGTGCCTGAAGCTTCTTGCCCCTTGAAGGCACTGTCTACAGGTAGGACATCTCCCATCTCGTGGGATTGTATGCCTAGCTTGGTGGCTAACTCCATAGATATAAAATTGTGAGTAGAACCAGGGTCAAAGAGAATAAAAGCATCATGTTCTCTTACATTTCCCCAAGAATGGCATAGAGGAGATCCTTTGTGGTGAGTTTGGTGAGTCTCCTCCTCTTGGATTTCAACCAAGGAAGCTCTAGCAGGATCTTGGCGGTTGTTCTTTTGGGGACAAGCGCGGTACGCATGCACTTGTTCGCCGCATTTGAAACACCGGTTATCTTTACGATAACGCTCAAGCTCTTCAGGAGAGAGTTTTTTCTTACCTTTGTAAACTCCCTTCTCTTTAGCTTTATTGGAATTGCCCTTAGGAGACTTTTGGACGTTGTCCTTCCCCTTAGGCTCATTGGAACCCTTGTTTTCCGGGGGCTTATTATTTCTTTTAACCCCCGTTTGGAAATTGATTCAAGAGGCCACCATAGTATGTTGTATTACCGCCGATAGGGTACGTGGCCTTTGGGAGTTGACATACTCTGCCATTTCTTCGGTTAAGCCTACAAAAAACTGTTTTGCTCTCCAAAATCCAACTTTTTGAAGAAAGTGGCTTTCAGTTGTAGGTCCCAAAACTTGTCTACATATTTGTGGATGGATTCATTGGGAGAGAGCTTTAATCTTCTCCATTCGGTGAGTACTTTGTCTTTGGCATCGGTGGCCAAAAATTGCTTCATAATAGAAGCTCTTAAAGCTTTCCATGTTCGTGGAGCTTCACCGTTGGATCGTAGGCTAGACCACCATTGTCTGGCGGACTTTTGAAAGTGCATAGCTACATGGCGTAGCTTAGAGGACTCCGTGAAGCCCTCATCTCCAAACACCGCATCAAATTACTGGATAAAACCCAAGACTTTGTCCGTAGCACCAAAGGTACCATCATTCAGCTTGGACGACCTCTTCCATGCGGCATAGGATTTCCTATGGCCTCTTCTTTTTGATGGTTCAAAGGTTGCACCATCACTTTCTTCAAAAGCTGAAGAATTTGAAGAAGGTGGAGAAGAGGGTGACCTCTTTCTCGCCTTTTTCTTGTCTTGATCTTTGTCGTCTTCACCATAGCTTTCATAAGAGGAAGAGGATGAAGAAGATGGAGAAGAGGGTGTCCTCTTTCTCGCCTTTTTCTTCTCTTGCTTTTTATCATCCCTCTTTGAATTGTGGTGAGGAGAAGAATACGATGGTCTTCTCCGCTTTGGTGGTGATGGAGAGCGTTTAGCCCGCCGTCTTCGTGGAGCCATCTCCGCCGAGGTGGCGGGAGACTCGCTTCTTTCTCGTTCCTTCGGTGGAGACTCTTGAGTTCTCCTTTGGGAAGGAGATGCATCATCAAGAAGTAAATTCTTGAGCCCTTCATAAGGATTCTCTTCTTCTTCCCGAATCGGAGAGAGACCTCTTTTGGTAGTCTCACAAGGAGGCTTCCTGGGTGTTCTCTCGTCATGGTGATTAGCTTGAAGAATCCCGTGAGCATGGAGCTGCCGTTGCACTTCACTTTGGAGAGATGGATTGCCCATGGCTTGTTGAAGCTTAGAAACAATATAGTTAACAAGCATTGAAGCATCATTAGTATCTTGCTCATGAGCAAAATCAAAGTTATCAACATTAATTTCACTCTCTTTACTATTGTCAGCCATTCTAACAACTTTTAGGTGTAAACTTTTTAGGTGTACTTTGGCACTTCAAGCCCTAGTTGCTACTCCTCTTTACCCCTTTAGAAAAAGCACTCAATCTACTGTACCCGTGGCTCGAATACCATTAATTGCAAGGAATAGAAGAGAGGGTCTTTCAACACCAAAACAGCACCGGCTCCTGTCAAGCTTCTAATAGCTCAATAGTGGTTAAGCCATAGGCAAGGCCCGTAGGACTCCACTATTATGACCATAGCTCTCAACAGTGATGCCCCGTTAACTGCACAAAGGCAGGCGCACTGCAAGGCTGAAAAATCCCTGTTCTACTTACTCACAGGCAATTAATAATACCAACCATTTGTAGTTAGGTTGAGGACCTCCCTTCTTGAGCAAGAAAAGAGAAACCTTGAGCTCTGATACCAATGTAACATTTAATGGCCTAATAACTTATGTGTAGCGAAAATTAGCATAAACATAGTGGGCATTTCATTAGAATAGATTCCTAATGAGAATGACAAGAGTGCTTGGGTGGAGAGAGCAACAAAAATCATAACACCTAGTTGGATAGCATCAACAATACTTTCAAAAGAGAGAGAAATTAAGCTATTGACAACAGTTGAGGATCGGATTTGCATGGAGCCGGTCCCCCCTCCAAAAGGCTTTGTATTATGATTTCTCCCATCAAGAGAGACATTGTACAATACAATTCTTTGTATTCCTTCAAGACTAGCTAGTGCAATAAAGATGGAAACTTCATGCACTAAGCAAAACACTTAACAAACACAACTTGAATTATCCCCGTTCTCAGACCCAAGACCTCACACACCTTCGAAGATGGTGAGAGCTAGCAGGTTAAGAGAGTAGATTGAGAGGAAGAAGGAGTATCTTACAAGAAAGATGTACATCTCCTCACATAATCACTCATATTAGCATAGCTTAGCTTAGTAATTAGCTTGGTAGAGGAGATGAGCATGCATTGAAGCTTGGCTCTTGGTTGGATTTGCATCCACATGCCAAGAGAGTATTGATGTAGGCTTCTATCTCACAAGCTTGGAGTAGGTGATGAGTTCTCCATTAAAGCTTGGGAAGAGATAGTCTTCTCTTTCTTCACACATGAGATTGTGTGAGTGTGTGTGTGATAATGCCTTGCAAAAATCAGCCCCCTCTCTCTCTTGGGCGAGCCCTCTTGCTATTTTCTCTTGCTACATCCTCATTGGCTCTCCCCAAGTCAAGCCAATCACATTTAAGCAGCATAAGTGATAGCGTTTTGACATGTGTCCCCATTTCCCCTTTTGTGAGAGCTTTAGGTAATTAAATAATTAAACTAAACTCTCATTGGACCCCTTTGCCTCCTGGACAATAGGAATCAGGCAAGCCATTGGGCTCCTGAATGCTCATTGGACCCCTTGGGAGACTGCCCAATAGTCTTCTAGGAGACTTAATTCTCATTGGTTTCTTTTATTAAATGTTTTTAAATTAATTAAACTAAATTTACTCTAGTCTAAATCTCATTGGTCCACCTCCAAGGCCATCCAATAGGAATTGGGCACACCTTGTGGGCATCTGGCCTAGGGAGCTGACATGTGTCCCTAATTCCCTTTGTGTAAAGGGAGCCTGTGTGTGTGTGTGGCTTTCTCTCTCATCCCCTAGAAGAAGGGCTCGCCCCCTCCCATGTAGGGATGTGCAAAGACTTTTAGGGCACACACAAAGCATCCAATTTTCCCTAGGGTTGACCTTTGGACACAACCTTTGAATTTTGGAACCTTAGCATTTTGGAAGTCTTAATGGGCTGAACCTTAGGGTCTTTTTAGCCCATTGTTGCACATGGCTCTTTTGCAGATGGCCCCCCCTTTGGATCCCTATTTTCCCTCCTTTGGATCCCTACTGTGGCTGGTCTGCTAACTTAACCAATATTCTAGCTTTTTCTCCCCTGGCACTTCCCCACATTAAATGATCAGTTTAATATGAGAAAATCATTTAGGAGAATTAGATATTGATTATTATGACATGCCAACATACAATTCCTTTGAAATCGGATGCAAAACCTAGCAAACAACGTCCTTACACATATAATGATACATTTTTCTAAACGAATCAAAGAGGAGATTGATAAACTGATGGAAGTTGAATTCATCTATGAGATTGAACATACAGATTGGGTGTCACCCATTGTGGTAGTTCCCAAAAAGAATGGAAAACTGCGAGTGTGTGTAAACCTCAAAAAGGTAAATGCAACCACCATAAGGGATAATTATCCCTTGCCAATCACAGAACATGTACTTGAGCGGGTGCCGGGAAACAAGCTTATTCCTTTCTGGATGGGTTTTCAAGATACAACCAACTGGCAATAGCAAGGGAGGATCAACACAAAACAGCGTTTGCCACAGAATGGGAGATTTATGCGTATCGAGTTATGCCATTTGGCTTAACTAATGCCCCAGCCACTTTCCAAAGGTTAATGATGCACGCATTCAAGGAATACCTAAGAATATTCTTAGAAATTTACATGGATGACCTTTGTGTACACTTTCTTCTATGAGAGGAACATATCGACCATTTGCAAAAGTTCTTTGAAAAATGTAGGACATGTCGAATCTGTCTTAACCCGGAAAAGTGTGTATTCATGGTTAAGCAAGGCCGCATCTTAGGACACATTGTCTCAAGAAATGGCATAACCACAAACCTAGACAAAGTCAAAGTCATTGTAGACCCACCCAGGCCTACTAATGCGAAACAAGTGCAATCCTTCATGGGACACTGCGGATATTATCGAAGATTCATATACATGTACGCGGTTATTGCACAACCTCTATATCGTTTGCTAGTCAATTTCAAGTGGACCGAGGAGTGTGAAACTTCATTCCAAAAGCTAAAGGAAAACCTTATATCAGCACCTATACTGAAGGCACCAGATTGGGAAAAGATATTCCATGTTCACATTGATGCTTCAGCATATGCCATTGGAAGTATTCTGGCTCAACCTAGAGACAGAACAATGGATTTTTCGGTTTGCTATGCGAGCCGACAGCTAAACGGTGTGGAAAAGAACTACACAACCACCGAGCGGGAAGGGTTAGGAATGATTTATGCTGTAAAGAAATTTCGGCATTATTTGCTCGCAAATAAATTTGTGTTCTTTACAGATCATCAAGCTATTTTGTATCTAGTAAACAAACCATGCAATACAGGGAGAATTGTACACTGGTTTATTATATTGCTAGAATTTGACTTCACAGTGGTGGTCAAGAAAAGGTAAAACACATCTACGTGCGGATCATCTTTCAAGGATACACAACGGGGAAGCTTCTGAAGGAGTAGATGATGACATACCAGATGCTTATCTTTTCAATATTGAGATGGTACCCAAATGGTCTCAGGAAATTGTTAGAATTATTTCATTGGGAAGTGGGTTTGATGATATGGAATGCAGATCCAAACAACAAACAATTCGACAAATAAAAAACTTCCAGTTGATAGCAAGACGACTGTATCATCTTGGATCGGACCAAATCCTACAATTAAGTATAAATCCAGAAGAATTCAAGTGCTACCTTCAGGAAGCACATGTTCAGGATTGTGTATTTCATTGTTCAATAGTGAAAACACACCAGAGACTGAAACAGTTAGGGGTTTATTGGCCAACTTTGTATGCGGACACACATTCTTATGTTACCAATTGTACTATATGTAGTGCCAAACGACCAGTGGATCACCCAAATTTGTTTCAAGTAAAGATAGCACCTGCATGGAGTCAATATATCATTGACTTCTTAACCACCAGGACGTTCCCTGAGAACATCCCAAGGAAAAAAGCTATAGAGTTGGAAGCTCGTGACTTTCACTTAACTGGGAACCAACTCTATAAGCGAGGAAAGGACAATCAACTTAGAATCTGTGCCAGTGAAAGCGAATACTTGCTGATTCTAGAACATGCACATAGCGGAATAAGTGGAGGCCATTTTTCGGACGATAAGACGACAAATCTTGTCTTAACCGCAGGAATTTGGTGGCCCACATTGCACATGGATGCTGAAGAGTTTGTAAAGCGTTGTGACGCATGTCAACACACCAAGGTGCCAATAAAAAGAGATGAGATGCCATTACGGCCAATGATGGGAGCAAGAGCATTTGCGAAATGGAGCATTGATTTTGTGGGACCTATATCACCCCCTGCATATCGCACCCATACCCAATATATTGATAGCCGTTTTTCGGCTTTCCAAAATTGCCATAGTAAGCTACCTCACCCTATCAAATCTCTCAAACATTTTGGTTATCCCTACCATTTCACTGTACATAGGCGTGCGTGAGTTAGGGAACTTTTCCCATATTTTCTTAAAAACCCTCAATTAGCTAGTAACAGGGCTAGTTGAGCCAAAAAAAATAAAAATAAAATATATTATGGCCCATTTGTGTGTAAATATTTCATTGTATATAGGGCCTAAATAAAAAGATTTTTCATAATTATTTTGATATTTATTTAAATATTTTTACTGTGGTGTGTTATTTATGCTATGTACATTGACTCACCATTACCATATTTTTTCTTACCATTTTGCATACTCTTTATTCCATATAAAAACAATTTCATGTAAACTTCTCTTATTTTTGGTATAACTCCATGTCAACAAAAATCCAAAAAAATAGTTCTATTTCTATGTATATTTTTTCACTATTGTGATTTTTTCCTTCCCACATCTATTCTCTATTACTCTCATAAATTAGACCACCAAAAATATTCATCTTTTTATGGTAGACTTATAATGAGAGAGATTTATTTTGACCCCTTTATATTTTTTCCACCTATATTATTTATATAGGTAGATTTATAATGAGAGAGATTTATTTTGACCCCTTTATATTTTTTCCACCTATATTATTTTGACATGTACATATTTTTTTAG
This sequence comes from Adiantum capillus-veneris, assembly GCF_014529385.1. Classification (NCBI taxonomy): domain Eukaryota; kingdom Viridiplantae; phylum Streptophyta; class Polypodiopsida; order Polypodiales; family Pteridaceae; genus Adiantum; species Adiantum capillus-veneris. Next base: position 136,138,057 of record NC_140954.1, read on the forward strand.
ACCCCTCAATATTTGATTTTCTTAGTTGTACTATTCACTTATATCATGATCTCAACAATATCTTCAATTATAGACCTACCAAATAAGATCAAGGGTATATGGAATACATGCATGCACCATGGAGGGCTCACTCTTGGAGGTATTCAAAAGAATCATCCAACGAAGGACCTCACAAGGACTTTGTGCAATGGAAAAAAACAATCGGTTTTGCTGAATTTTTAAAGATCACATGCTCCCCGAATTTGAAAAAGTGATACAAACAAAAGTTGTAGCTCGTGGGTTGAACTTTCACCTCAAATTTTTTCATGATTTTTTGAGCTACGAGATGTGAGCTATGATTTTATTGGTGGACCCCAGTTTGCCCATGCTATGCAGCCACACTCCCTCTTCCACTTTACCATTTTCCTCTTTTACACACACCTCTCCACTCATCATCCCCACCTCTCTCACCACTCCTCTATGCACCCTACTCACCTTCTTCTCAACCTTGAAGAATAAGAGAAACCATGGTGAACTCATGTCTCCTACACCAACTTCCATTCCAAAATTGACCACCTAGTCTCATTTTTTCTCTTCCATATTACCCATATTTATCAAAAAAACCACAAAATTCAGCCTCTTCTCTTAAAAGACAGCATCATGGTGATTGATTACTCATGTTCACTTACCTTGGCTCCCAAGGAAGGTCAAGAGTGGAGATAAAATGTACCGTCAAAGCTAGTGGACCGTCAACAAGCGTCACAATTGACCCTACTCAAGACACTTGGAGCATCGACATTGTAAGAAATCCATGTTTTCTTACCTATTAAGAGTTTTTTCTTCCTTATTTGTATCCTACATGGATACTTCCATTGTAAATATCCAATTCCATTTGTAAATCAATAAAAATACTAACTCTACTAATTTACTAACACTAACCTAGTATGAAAAGTCCTATCACCTCCACTTCTATCCTCTCTCTCTTCTTCATCTATCCCCACCAATTTCTTGATAATTCCAAGCAAAAGAAATTAGATAAGTGCTCAAAATCTATCCCAACCATGGTTAGAGGAGTAATCCCTAGCCCTCAAAATTGCTATAAAAGGAGGGTGTAGCTAGCACAAAAAGGGGGGAGCCATAACCAAGAGCACTATGATATAGCTTGAGAATCCAAGCTCAACCTCTCTAGAAGGAGCTCTTGAGTGGAAGCTCATTGTCGTATGCATGTGCATGTGTTGTAATAGGGGTGATTAGCAAGGAAACTCTATGCCATTGTAAGAGAGAGACTGATCATTCAATTGAGAGTAGGAAATCTATCATTTCTCCTACTAGTGTAAGCCAGCATTTGCTGAATCAAGGAGGGTGGATTTGGACTAAGCTTGGATACCTTGTCTCTCTTCCAACGTGAAGTAATGGACAACAATGATGTGTAAGTGTCTTCGTGTTTTTATTTAAGTTCTTGATAGCTTGTCTCTGTGTGTTGTCATCAACTTAGCCATAAATCCCACATACTGTAAGAGGGCGACAGGGTGGAGAGGACTCCCCTAGCCTTAATACAGTGATTGGGGTGGCTTTTCTTTTGATGTGTTGTGGTGTAATTTACTCAAGCTATGCTGAACAAATATTAATCTCACTTTCATTGGTCATGACAGATTTGTAAGAAGGTATTAGTGCAACAAGCACCCCCTCCCCCTTCCCTCTCTTTCTTACATATATAATTGTGTTTGCTTGATCATTTTCGATACATTTCAAAGCAGCCCGAGCACTCTCTCTCTCTCTCTCTCTCTCTCTCTCTCTCTCTCTCTCTCTCTCTCTCTCTCTCTCTCTCTCTCTCTCTCTCTCTCTCTCTCTCTCTTTACGCGTCCTAGTTCGCATCCAAAACTAGGTGGTGCCCCAAATTTGTGTAAGGTTAAGTTGCGGGTTTGTGTGTGTGTTTGTTGTTTTTTCCAACCCTAACGCAATTGAGCAGCACGGGGGCCTAGAAGGGTGCTTAGAGGCCACTCTTCTTGTTGCCCACCCCGGACCGCCTCAAATTGGTGCCCCCACGGAGGAGCCAACTTGTGTATGTTTTTGTGTAGGATCAATCTTTAGAATAGTCAAGTAGTTTGCATGAATCACGAGAATTTGTATGATCCTTTCATTTTGATTGCAAGGCAAAAGGTACACATAATTGTTAGTACTAAGTTGCAATTTCAACGTGTAATTCATAGAATTTTAGGTCCTCTTAGGTTAGCAGAGATAAACGCATCAGTAAATCCTTTTATTTTGCCTCTCATTAGGTAAGACCTTAGTTTGGACGTCTATATTTTTGTTTTGTTTTAAGAATTAGGTCATGCATAGACCATGGATAATGGCCCAGGAATACAGGTTTTCCCCTTTCATTTCACTCCACACATTAGAGTAAACATTGCAATTAGTAGAAAAATCCATTTTCAACAACGTATGGTATTCATGTTTGGTGCCCAAAGAGTAGGAGAAATTGTCGCACCACCAAACCCTGTCATTCTACCTCTTATTGATTATCATAGGTCATTTGATGTGAACATTTTTATTTTGTTGTAGAATAGATTGCAATTTAGAAAATATTATTGTGTAAATCTTTTAAATAAAGAAAAAACAAAAACGCGTCACTTTGAAATCAATTCAATGGAGAGCCAACGCCAAATGTTTGGATATCCTCTTTTCTTTGGAGAGCCTGGAGAGGATGCAGAATTATTTTTAGCGAATTTCAAGATGTCTTGCCGTATCAAGAGGATAGTAACTGATCAAGAACGTGTAGAAATGTTTGAGGTGGTCCTTAGGAAAGATGCTAGCACTTAGTTTGACTCTTTGCTTGAGGAAGTTAAGGGGAATTACACGGAAGTTTTGAATCATTTCAAGAAATACTTCTTTGATCCCCAAAACACTCAGAAATTATGGCAAGACATTGTTTCTCATAAGCAAAAAGACTTAGATGACTACTACTTGTACAAGCAAGAGTTTCTACGTCTTTGGGCTCTATGGATACGAAATGTTGCTAACCCTGGTGATGGTGCAGAATTTCTAAAGAAGGAGCGGTTCATAGCCAGACTCTATCCTGACCTTAAGGGTAAAGTTGAGGCGGGTGCACCTGCTACCTTTGATGCAGCTGAAACTAAGGCTGCTGAGAAATATAGGAAACTCAAGTGCTTAAGGGGGGAGGTTCCAATAGAAGGTCTTAGACCCAAAGGTAAGTCACAAGCATCAACATCTAGGGAGCTTCCTGAGGTAACGGCGGAAGTGATTGAGAAGTTAAATGAATCTTTAAGCAGCTTGTCAATTCACCTTGCACAAACTGTAGGTCCAAAGGGACAAGCAAAGAAGTCTGAAGAGCGAGATTCACGACCTAGGAGAGTCTTGCAATGTTGGAATTGCGGTGAGTCTGGACATGGGATGTATAATTGTCCTTGGCCCCGTGGGGATCCAGGGAGACCTAACTTGAATTACCCAGTGATGAACTCAGGAGAAGGAACTAGACAGCAACCACGGCTTCTACAAAGGCCAAATGGAGCAAGACCACCTCCACAAGGAGTAGAAGGAGTTCCACCTTTGCCAGACCCAAATGTACATGTGGTAGAGGTGACAAACTAAAATGAAATTGGCATGGAAGCAAATGGCATTAAGCGTGGCCGAGGAAAAGGTAAAGAGAAAGAAGGTGTCACATCACAGAGTGACCATGGACGAGAAAAGAAGGCAAAGGAGACCAAGGAAGCTAAGAAGACTCGACATCGTATCAACCTCCAAGGCTTACCTCTTGGACATGGTATGGCTCCATACAACCTATTGGAAGACATGAGAGGTAAGGGTCCTGATATCTCATGGCCTCAGTTTCTTGCATTATGCCCACAAGTTAGGAGGGATTTAACAAAGGCAGTTAGCATGAGGAGAAAGGTAAAAGAGAGTGTGCCTGTTGTAAAAATTGCACATGCTGAAATGAATGAGGATATTACACCTGTGCTAGATTCTTACATCAAAGGAAGATTGGTTAGGAAAGGTCTAGTGGATGGGGGTGCACAAATTTGCATCATGACAGAGGGACTCATGCAAAAACTAGGCATGCACATCCATGAGACACCTGAAATTAAAGTCAAGATGGCAAACAATAGCAAGGCTAGGTGCGTAGGCACTTGTAAAAATGTCTTTGTGGAGGCCTTTGGCATTAAGAAGGCGGTGGATTTTTATGTTATGTCTACCAAAGGAAATGGTTACCCATTTATCCTAGGGAGACTATGGCTAATGAAAATGCGATCTTTGCAGGATTGGGAGAGTGGAAAGCTAATTTGCAGGAATGACAATCATAAGAAGGTTGTCTTTGACATGAAGGAGCAACGCCAAGAGGAGCTCAATGAAGAATCATCTCAAAGTGAGACGGAGGAAGGCTGGACCGATAGCACTTCAGAAGGAGAAAGTAGCGGTAGCATTACTGACGAGGAGTCTTCCATCGAAGTCATGGGGGTAAGGTTTAAGCCAAACAACCAAAAGACCTCTTGCCCAGGTTTGGAAGAGGTAGGTTCCCAAGAAAACCAAAAAGTGGAAGATGAAAGAATGCTAGAAAGTATGTTATCTACAACACTTACAAAAGATGAAAGAGAGGAGCTCAAAGGTGTGTTAAGAAAATTTCCTAGGCTTTTTGCTAAAGACTACACCGATGTGCGTGGAGTAGATGTTGTTCAACACAAAATTGAGTTGAAGCCAGAGGCCACACCTAAGGCTCAGAAACTACGAAGGCTAGGAGTCATCAAGGAGTAGGCTTTACTCAAGGAGGTAAGAAAGCTTCTAGCAGCAGGTTTCATTTATCCAGTGGAGAATTCAGAGTGGGTCTCTCCCGTTGTTGTCACTCCCAAGAAGAACGGAAAGTGGAGGGTGTGTGTGGATTACCGTCCACTGAATGAGGCAACAAAAAGAGATCACTTTCCCCTCCCATTTCAGGATGAGATACTAAATGAGGTAGCTGGTCATGAGAAGTACACTATGTGTGATGGCTACTCAGGTTACTTTCAAATAGGTATCGCATTGAAAGATCAGTTAAAAAAAACCTTCATCACTCCTTGGGGTTGTTATGATTTTAGAGTTATGCCATTTGGCTTGACAAATGCTCCTGAAACTTTCCAACGTTTTATGAACATGGTGTTTCAAGCATTCTTTGGAAAGTCAATCAGGGTGTTCATTGATGATTTCTGCATTTATAGCTTAAAATCATTGCATCTACAAAGGGTAGAAGAAGGTTTAAAGAAGCTCTACGACATGGGAGGTCAACTCAACCCCGAAAAGTGTCACATAGGTGAGGATGAAGTGATCTTGCTTGGTCACAAGGTTTCCTATAAAGGCATTGAGGTGGATCCTTCAAAGGCAAAGGCTCTTATTGAGCTCCCATCACCCAAGAATCTCAAAGAGGTCATCTCATTCATTCAAAAGGTGAAGTATATGTCACGCTTCATTCACTTAGCCTCGGAGTTACTTCACCCTTTGCAAAAGTTGACACAACAAGTAGAATTTGCATGGTCCGATGAGCTTGAAGAGTACTTTTTTAACATTAAAGTCATTTTGTCAGAGCTACCAACACTCATGCCTCCTTGTTGGGAGTACACATTCTTTGTTAGCTCTAGTGTTGGAAAGGAAACAATTGGTGCAATTTTATTACAACAAGATCCCCACAGTACCAGGATGCGACCCATCTACTTTGCTAGTAGGGTCATGAATGCTTTGGAGAGAGGCTACACGGAGGCAAAACTCATGATGCTTTCTCTCATGTTTGCGGTGAGAAAGTTTAGATCCTACTTGCTACCAAAACCTTTTGTAATTCTCACTGCAGAAAATTTGTTTCCTTGGGTGTCATCTCAAATGAATTTTAGCACTAGGATCTCAAAGTGGATTATGGAATTGCAAGAGTTCCAATACTCTTTCAAGGTAGAAGATAGTGTGAGTGCACAATTGGCAGGGATCCTTACTTATAGGGTACATGAGAAGGAGATTAAGGTGCCTGAAGTAAAGACCCTACCATTGCCACCACCTAAAAGTATTCCTAATGCTTTTACCTTGTTCTTTGATGGAGCTTTTCGACGAGTCATAGGAAAAGCATGGGGAGGGCTAATATTGCTCAACCCAAGTGGAGAGGTGGTCATGAAAGAGAAGGTCAATCTACCAGGTTCAACTAGCAACAATGAAGCAGAATACGACACACTACTTCATGGTTTAAAGTTATGCATTGGCCAAGGTATACAACGTCTCATGGTAAAGGGAGATGCACTTCTCATTGTGAAGCAGATTTTAGGCATTTGGGCATGCAAGAATGAAAACCTAAGGACAAAAGTTCATGCCATTCGTAGGTTGTTTAATCAATTTGAAGAAGTGCAACTATATCATATCCCTAGGAAACAAAATGAAGATGCAGATTTACTTGCACAAAAAGCAGTTGCATGTGTTGAGAGTGAAGTACAGGTCATCATGGCAGCAACAGTGATAAAGCAACCAAGGTACCAGGGGATGGAGTCATTGGCTCCCATTGTGAGCTACATTTTAGAGGGTGAGTTTCTAGAGGGCTTCACAAAGGCTCAAAAGCGGAGGCTCATTAAGAAGGCAAGTTCATATTTGTTTTTGGAAGGTGCCCTTTACCAAAGGGGAAAAGATCAAGTTTGTAGGAGAATACCAACAACCAAGGAGATCCCAGCCATTCTTGAAGGTTTGCATGAGGAAGCGTGTGGTGGTCATTTTGCACAGGAACTCACTGCAAAAAAGATTTTGCTTGCCGGATATGTTTGGCCAAGCTTGCACATTGATGTTCAACATTGGTGTAAAAGCTGCCACAATTGTCAGATTAATGGAAACAAGCGTCTGTTACATGGTCCACGTCAGCTAGTCCTTGCAAATGGTTCGTTTGAAAAATGGGGCATTGATGCTATGGGTCCATTGCCCAGGACTAAAAATGGAAAATTGTATATCTTGGTGGCCATAGACTACATGACTAGGTGGGTAGAAGCTCAAAATGTGGCAAGAGTGAATGAGAAGACAGTTAGCAAGTTTGTGTACATTCACATTTGTTGCAGATTTGGCACACCTTTGGAGATTGTTTCTGATAATGGTCCAGGGTTTAGGAAGGGCTTGCTCACGGAATTTTGTGAAGAACTTCACATTCTACATCGTCATAGTACACCCTACTATCCCCAATCAAATGGTTTGGTAGAAAAAGCTAATGGTATCATTGCAGCCATCATTAGAAAGATGGTGAAAAACAAGACAAAGTTGTGGGATGACTTCTTGGATGGTGCCTTGTGGGCGTATCGAATCACATATAGGGAAGCCACAGAGTTCACACCATTTCCCTTGGTCTATGGTCAAGAGGCTTTACAACCAATTGAGCTCAACATTCCAACAATACGACTTCATGGCAAAGCAGCACAAGATGATCAAGAAGCATGGATGGATCGACTTCTTACCCTAGCTGAGCTTGAGTGGAAAAGAGAAGCAGCATACGAGTGCTACAAGAGGAAAGCCACACAGACGAAGGAAAAGCTGGACAAGAAACTGAAGGACAAAGGCATCAATGAAGGAGATCTTGTGCTAAGGTATGACAATCGACTCGATAATCGTTTTGATGCCAAATTTGAAACTAGATGGCAGGGGCCATACATAGTCAAAAAGGCTTTCAACTCAAGTTATTATCAGCTTACGAACTTGAATGGGAAAGAGCACTCCAGGAAGGTAAACGGGTATCGCTTGAAGCCTTATTTGAGTCGCCTTCTACCAAAGGATCTACCAAAGATCTGTCAAAAGGCAGCTATCTCATGTAGGTATTGTTTCGTGAAGCATGAGTGTAACTCAAACCAAAATTCTGAGGGGCCAAACAATGAAGATCTCGTCAAGGACTCTGAAGCACTCTCTTTGGAAAAGATGCTCTATGATGGTACATGAATATACCATCATCCTAGGGGAGGGCCAATGATAGCCGTTTTTCGGCTTTCCAAAATTGCCATAGTAAGCTACCTCACCCTATCAAATCACTCAAACATTTTGGTTATCCCTACCATTTCACTGTACATAGGCGTGCGTGAGTTAGGGAACTTTTCCCATATTTTATTAAAAACCCTCAATTAGCTAGTAACTGGGCTGGTTGAGCCAAAAAAAATAATTTAAAAAAAATATTATGGCCCATTTGTGTGTAAATATTTCATTGTATATAGGGCCTAAATAAAAAGATTTTTCATAATTATTTTGATATTTATTTAAATATTTTTACCTGTGATGTGTTATTCATGCTATGTACATTGACTCACCATTATCATATTTTTTCTTACCATTTTGCATACTCTTTATTCCATATAAAAACAATTTCATGCAAACTTCTCTTATTTTTGGTGTAACTCCATGCCAAAAAAAATCCAAAAAAATAGTTCTATTTCTATGTATATTTTTTCACTATTGTGATTTTTTCCTTCCTACATCTATTCTCTATTACTCTCATAAATTAGACCACCAAAAATATTCATCTTTTTATGGTAGACTTATAATGAGAGAGATTTATTTTGACCCCTTTATATTTTTTCCACCTATATTATTTATATTTGATATGTACATATTTTTTTAGACCCCTCAATATTTGATTTTCTTAGTTGTACTATTCACTTATATCATGATCTCAACAATATCTTCAATTATAGACCTACCAAATAAGGTCAAGGGTATATGGAATACATGCATGCACCATGGGGGGCCAAAGAAGGACCTCACAAGGACTTTGTGCAGTGGAAAAAAACAGTCGGTTTTTTTGAATTTTTAAAGATCACATGCTCCCCGAATTTTAAAAAGTGATACAAACAAAAGTTGTAGCTCGTGGGCTGAACTTTCACCTCAAATTTTTTCATAATTTTTTGAGCTACGAGTTGTGAGCTATGATTTTATTGGTGGACCCCAGTTTGCCCATGCTATGCAGCCACACTCCCTCTTCCACTTTACCATTTTCCTCTTTCTCACACACCTCTCCACTCATCATCCCCACCTCTCTCACCACTCCTCTATGCACCCTACTCACCTTCTTCTCAACCTTGAAGAATAAGAGAAACCATGGTGAACTCATGTCTCCTACACCAACTTCCGTTCCAAAATTGACCACCTAGTCTCATTTTTTCTCTTCCATATTACCCATATTTATCAAAAAAACCACAAAATTCAGCCTCTTCTCTTAAAAGACAGCATCATGGTAATTGATTACTCATGTTCACTTACCTTGGCTCCCAAGGAAGGTCAAGAGTGGAGATAAAACGTACCGTCAAAGCTAGTGGACCGTCAACAAGCGTCACAATTGACCCTACTCAAGACACTTGGAGCATCGACATTGTAAGAAATCCATGTTTTCTTACCTATTAAGAGTTTTTTCTTCCTTATTTGTATCCTACATGGATACTTCCATTGTAAATATCCAATTCCATTTGTAAATCAATAAAAATACTAACTCTACTAATTTACTAACACTAACCTAGTATGAAAAGTCCTATCACCTCCACTTCTCTCCTCTCTCTCTTCTTCATCTATCCCCACCAACTTCTTGATAATTCCAAGCAAAAGAAATTAGATAAGTGCTCAAAATCTAACCCAACCATGGTTAGAGGAGTAATCCTAGCCCTCAAAATTGCTATAAAAGGAGGGTGTAGCTAGCACAAAAAGGGGGGAGCCATAACCAAGAGCACTATGCTATAGCTTGAGAAGCCAAGCTCAACCTCTCTAGAAGGAGCTCTTGAGTGGAAGCTCATTGTCGTATGCATGTGCATGTGTTGTAATAGGGGTGATTAGCAAGGAAACTCTATGCCATTGTAAGAGAGAGACTGATCATTCAATTGAGAGTAGGAAATCTATCATTTCTCCTACTAGTGTAAGCCAACATTTGCTGAATCAAGGAGGGTGAATTTGGACTAAGCTTGGATACCTTGTCTCTCTTCCAACGTGAAGTAATGGACAACAATGATGTGTAAGTGTCTTGGTGTTTTTATTTAAGTTCTTGATAGCTTGTCTCTGGGTGTTGTCATCAGCTTAGCCATAAATCCCACATACTGTAAGAGGGCGACAGGGTGGAGAGGACTCCCCTAGCCTTAAGACAGTTATTGGGGTGGCTTTTCTTGTGATGTGTTGTGGTGTAATTTTCTCAAGCTATGCTGAACAAATATTAATCTCACTTTCATTGGTCATGACAGATTTGTAAGAAGGTATTAGTGCAACAAGCACCCCCTCCCCCTTCCCTCTCTTTCTTACATATATAATTGTGTTTGCTTGATCATTTCCGATACATTTCAAAGCAGCCCAAGCACTCTCTCTCTCTCTCTCTCTCTCTCTCTCTCTCTCTCTCTCTCTCTCTCTCTCTCTCTCTCTCTCTCTCTCTCTCTCTCTCTCTCTCTCTCTCTCTCTTTACGCGTCCTAGTTCGCATCAAAAACTAGGTGGTGCCCCAAATTTGTGTAAGGTTAGGTTGCGGGTTTGTGTGTGTGTTTGTTGTTTTTTCCAACCCCAACCCAATTGAGCAGCACGGGAGCCTAGAAGGGTGCTTACAGGCCACTCTTCTGGTTGCCCGCCCCGGACCAGCTCAATATCATTGTGGCTACGGACTATCTCACAAAATGGGTCGAAGCCAAGGCAACACAAAAAGCTGATGCACGCACCACTGCACAATTTTTGTATGAGAATGTTTTTGTACGATACGGGTTACCAATAGAAATTGTCAGTGACCATGGGACACATTTTCTTAATGAAGTCATTGAATATCTGCTAGAGGAATTCATGGTCATACATAGGAAATCTACACCATACCATCCACAGGCCAATGGACAAGCTGAGGCCACAAATAAAACACTATGCACGGTTCTCACTAAAATAGTGTCAGAATCAAAAACAGATTGGGATCAGCAGCTACACTCAACACTATGGGCATACAGGGTAGCTTACAAAACATCAATAGGAACAACACCATACAACATGGTGTTTGGCCTAAATGCTATACTACCCATAGAGTTTTTAATTCCAACTCTACGAGTAACAAAAAGCTTAGAATGGACAGGGCATGAGCTCTCTTCAAGAATTGATGATCTTCAAAAGCTAGATGAACTCCTCTTACGAGCTGTAGCTTCAATCTATGCTAAAAAGAGAAGACAAAAAGAATTTTTTGACAAACATGTGTGCACTAAACAGTTCAAAACAGGTGATTACGTACTTCTTTATACCTTGAAGCAACATGCCAAGAAACTTAAAAAGCGAGGGATGGGACCATTTGTGATTAGTGATCTATCACAAAGTGGATTTGTCAAGCTTGCTACATTAGCAGGTGAAGAAATGCCGAACTGGATTAGTGGATGTCGACTGAAGAGATATCATCTACCACTCACACAGGAGATGCTCCAACAAATTCATCAAGGAGAACAACGAATGAAGGAAAAACAAAGAGTATGAGAAGAAGCAAAAGAACGCATTGCAAAAAGAAGACTTCTGCGACAACAACAACAAAGTGGACCACCATTGTGAATCAATGCCATTCGATGACAAAGTTGGATGAAGAAACAGTGGAGCCAATAATTGCGGTCAAAGCGGGCAGCAATCAAGTTGAATCGACAGCATTGCTTGATTCGGGAGCTTAAGCAAATTTGATCTCTTACGGAGTATACCAACAGCTCAAAGTCACAGATCAACTTCATCCTACTCCTCAAGTGCTGGAAAGTAGCACATCACACCCATTGAAAACATTGGGATGGACTATATTGCATGTACAGATATATCAATATATTTACCCACACAAATTCTATGTGGTGGCGGATGAAAGCACACAACACCCAATGATTTTGGGGCAACCTTGGCAAAAAGAGTACAATGTGCAGATAGATTGGAATGCAAGGGCCATCAAAATTCAGTATGCTCATGAACAACAGGTGATAGCCTTTGCTCAGCAATACTAGAATGATCAACTGCAAGCCATGCAATCACTGGAAAAAAAGCCAAAACCTAAAATGCCATCAAAGAACAACATGATACCCGAGACCAACAATCAGGTAAAGGCCAAATGTGCTAATTACAAACATACGAAGTCACCAGCCGCAATGCAAAGATCTAGGTTACCAAAACCAGGGGAACAAGTATGGATGCGGAAGGATAGAAACGACATGGCAAACAAACAACAATGCAACAAAAGAATTCCAATGAAGCAGATGGTTCAACCAAAAACCAAGGGCATAAAACAGGTATGGATCCCCAAGAAAATGCTTAGCCATAACCCAAATGTCACTCGCATTTGGATACCAAAACAAAAGCAAAAGGAACTCCCTTCAGTACAAGCAACAACGGAAGGCAGACAGTTGCATTTGAAAAAGGAAAACCGACTTATGTGGATGCCAATCAACAACAAACCAGTGGCAAACAAGGAAGTGCCAAAACATCTAAAAAAACCGGCAGCAACAAAATACCAATCGAAAGCAAAGGCAATACGACCCATAGCCATTCCGGCCCAGCCAATTCTCTCCTTAGAAACAGCTATGGCTCTATCAACAGTTTCAGCAAAGCAATTGCCTTTTGCGAAAAAGACAATTAAACGGAGAGCAGTAGAGTTACAGCTGTTACTTGCAAAGAAAACAGGAAACCTCGATGGCGAATGCCAATAAGCATCTTGCTTATTCCCTTCTCTTGCACATCATTAATTTTTCCATGCATTGACCGAGTATGCATAAAGTAGGGCCACATTAATCGGCCAGGCATTAGCACAACTTTTTCAACCTATGCATGGCACATACTCTGAGGGGATACCTTTTCGTCCGGAAGGACTCCGGCTAGGAGGGGGGGAGGCATTCTCAAATGCAGAACCAATAACAGAAACAACAAAAAAGGGCATGATTTTTGACTATTTTAAGGATTGTTGTTAGATTGCGAATTTTTTTGGAATAACCCAAGTATAGATGCCTTTATACAGCATGTATCTACAGGTATATGGGGCCAAACGTCAAATCAAGCCCCTAGGTGTGTGTATATAAGTAGAAATAGCCAATTTTCGGGCAAAATAGTAGTAAAACGGAGAAATCCGGCCAAATTGCATGTGAGTGTATGTAATGTTTTGCGGTGATGTTTGTGATTTATAATGATTTTTGGGGATTTTTTGGGTTTGATTTTCTATTTTCCTTTTAATTTTGTTAATTTTCGGCAGAAAAACTTCAAAAATACAAAAAGCAGGTGAAGAACAGTCGTAATGAAAAACAAAAAATATGGGGATGATCAGTGACTATAGGACAACCTTATGGTACAATGGGGGTGCAATTATGAGATTGGAGCGAAAGCGTGTTTTGGCCAGGTTTTGACCGAAATGCCAAATTTCTGATAAACAGAGCAAATGGAGTCCAAATCAAGAACTTTTTGAACCTAAACCGCATCTCACAAGAAGATAGGAGCACATGTCAAATTTCATGAAAAGTAGTTCGGGGACCTCCATTATAAGAAATTTTCACCTCATTTTTAGCTCATTCTCACTATTGACCTTGTGGAGAGAGCTTGTGCCACCTAGAGCGGACCGACCTTCCAGCAGCTTCTACGACGCGCACGACTACCCAATGAGCTCCTGACATGAGAGGTAAGGTAAGCTCACCACCTTGAGCTTTTCGCGCATGTTTGTCATTATATCACGAACACTAACGTAAGGGTCACACACAAAGCGGGCGATAGAGATCTACAAGTAGAGACGGCGGCCCAACGGCTAACCCAAAAGCAACAAGACTTCATCGGCAGCTTACCCTAGCCTAGGAAACCAGTCCTGGATATCCAAAGGCAGTAGAAAACCATCGAGGAAAACCCTAATTCCCAAAAACCCGCAAGAGGCCACCAAATGGGAAATCGACGAAACGGTGACCAAATGCTACCAAAATTCATGGGTAGGAGCATCTCGACATGCTCGACAAGTCTATGTGACCCGTATGACCAAAAAGTGACCCGAGGCGGCACTAAAACTTCAGAAACGGCATCAGACACACAAAGCGTCAAATTGCTCTTGCGGCCAAACCGCAAGCTGGTTTGCCACCAAACTTCACGAGCGGCCTTCCTAGACCATCAACAACCAATTCCTATGGTGGTAGACCACCACAAATCATCCAAGGTATGTAAACACAACCACGGGTGCTTATAGAGTGATAAATTGCCAAATGAAGCTCCGGTGAAGCCAAAGTCGACAAAAACCATACAGCAAGGATCCCCAAGGGATCGGGAAGCTATGGAGACCAACATCAAGAAAGTTCATCGCCAAAAAGCACTCCAAAAGTCAGAAAATGGCTCGGAGGTTTGAAGTCCACATAGGGAGTTATTCTCTATCCATTTGACTTTTTTGTTGAAATTAGGCTCAAAAGGGACTCAGGGGGGGCAAGGGCAAGCACTGGGAGCACCATCCATGAAAAAATCACCAGGAGACATCCTACGCGTAGGATGTCTCAAGGGCACTTCTGGGCACATACTCCAACATTTTTCATGATGCACATTTTCTGAATGACATTTACAAGCTATCCACCAAGTCTCATCACATTTGGACCAAAATTGACCTCATATGCATGAAAAAACGCAAAGTTAGGGCATAGAGGCAATAATGGGCCATAGACCTACCAAATCTTGTCCAAATCCAATGAAACTTGCACAACACATTCACCAACACATCAACAACCAATCTGTGTGGTCAGAAGGAAAAAATGATGAAATAGACATCCTACGCGTAGGATGTCTATTTGACTTTTTTGACCAGCAGGGGATGTTTGATCATTCCAGATCCAATCACCTCATCATCAGGAGCTCATATATCAAGTTTGAAGCCATTCTAATCATTTTTGACCCCCAACACTATCAAGATACACTTTTTGAGCCCAAAAACACCACACATGCCCTTACAATCATCAATCCTTGTCAGAATCCAAATCCAAGAACATGGCCATGTTCCATAGGCCAAGGACTACCCACAGGACAAGTTTCATGTCATTTTGATGAAAAAGACATCCTACACATAGGATGTCTCCAGCATAAATTTAGCCTTATGTGCAAAGAGTGACATCATGGGAGCCAATACCATGGTGCAATAAGCCCATATACCAATTTTCAATCCATTTGGACATCAATTGCTACCTATGATGGACTTTCTACCCAAATTGTGACCTAAAGCCTGAATCAGCCCAAGAATCCACTTTTTGATATCCAAATCCAAATCCAAGCACATAGCCATGTTCCATGATCCATACACTACCAGCATATCAAGTATGAACCAGTTCTTATGAAAAAGACATCCTACGCCTAGGATGTCTAGATTAAATTTTTTTGCCATATTTGCACTGTGAGCACATGCACAGCTTCACAAGTTCCTTTTAAGCTTTATTTTAAATTTTCAAGTCATTTGGATAAATAAAACTCAGTTTCGCAGCTAATATGGAAAAAACGCTAACTTCAGAATACTGAGTGCAACGGGATCTATGGCAGCCGCGAAGTCACCGGCAAAGAAGAAAAGAATGACCATCAAGGATTACATGGAAGAAGTGGAACCCTTCGTCATTCCACAAGGAACACTAAAGCCCACCAGCACATGGATACAAGAAGATCTGTTAGAGTCCAACGACCTAAAGATCTACCAAGGAGTGTTCAAAGATACTGAAGGCAATGTTATCGAGCTACCAATGCTGCCGCGAGAACTCAATGAGTTCGTAAGAAGCAAGATGGTCGGATACTTGGAGAAGATTGATCTCCACAACTACTTTGAAGCAATACCGGCAGGGGTGGACATCAAGAGAGTCTGGGAGTTTGTGACAAGCATCAAAGAGGATGGAGTGGCCAAAGTAACAGATCTACAAGGCAGGCCAGGAACAGAGATAATCATCACTGAGCAGGTTGTAGCAGATGCACTATACCTCTCTAACAAGGGGGATAGTGTAACTAAAAGAAGGGATGAGGTAAAGGTGTACAATGAGAAGAAATGGAATTACACCTTTGAAGATATTTCCAACCCAAGAGTGGCAATCATGAGCCAATTATACAACCAGTACTTCCACATGTGCACAAAGAGGCCACAAAAGTACAGAATGCCGCCAGGTGCAATTGCCACGACATTCACTTGGGCAATGACGAAAGGCACCCCAAAGATAATCAACTATGCGGCATATATACATGAAAACCTAGTAAAAATGGGCAACAAGAAGCCAACCTATATAGTGCCAGGAGAAATAATCACCAAGGTGGTTTATCGGGCACTACATGCAAAAGGAAGGTGGCCTGACCCCCCGTCTCAGAATGACTGGATAAGGCTAAAAGAAGACAAGGAAGATGAGCGTCAAAGAGCACCAAGGGTGGCTACAAGACTGAAAAGACGGCTAGAGCCAGTTCAAGAGGAGCAGCCTGAGCAGAAGAAAGGGAAGAAGGAATTTGCCTAAGTGCTTGCCAAAGAAACAAGGTCACAGAAAGCGGCAAGACTAGAGAGGCTGATGGAGAGCTTCCGAGCAGAGAGAGCCCTCAAGGGTGATTTAAGTGAACTCTGGAAGCCTTCTCTAGAGTATATGTCAGGATCGTCCCAAAGAGTGCAAAGGGACCGATTTGAGGACTATATCAAGAATTTTGAGATTCTCGATGCTACATCAGAGAATATTTTACATGTCCCTTTCACAGAGGAGGAAGTACAGCAAACACGGCAGAAACTGCTAGATGAGCAAGAGAGCCAAGAAAGAGAAAGAAAAACTAAAGCAGACAGGGACTTAAAGGGAAAACCTGCATCTCTACCAACCAGCCCACAGCCCTCACCACCACCCTCGCCACCTCCTAGCAGCCCTCCACAAGAAGATAAGGAGGCTGAGGACAAACAAGAAGAACAGCAAGCAGGTGAGCAAGAGCAGAGACAAGAGCCGGAGACAAAAGAAGAGGCTAAACCTCAAAGTGAGCAAAAAGAATTAGAAGATTCTTATTACGCATTTTTGGACCTGCTAGCCGCAGGATACATGAAGGAAGAAGCCGCCACAGTCGCATTCGACTTGGCGAGGACAGGGCCTAAAGAACAGATGCAAGGCATCAGGCTAGTTGAATTAAAGGAAATTGCCACAGATATAGTGGACCTGTACCCGCCCTCCAACGACTGGGACGTGGTGATAATGAAGCTAACAGGGTTGAGAGCGCAATCTATGGCTTCAGAGAAAGAGATGACAGCTCTCAAGGCCACTGAAGTAAAGATTAAAATGGAAGTAGACGCTCTGCAGGACAAAGCCAGAGGCAAAAGGAGAGAGAAGCTGCGCTACATGCTAGCCTAGCAAGGGCACTACAAAGCTGCCAGGCAATGGAGGAAGCCAATCAAGCAGCCGCAAAAAGAATGCAAGCAGTTGAAGAAGAGTGTCAGCAGCTCAGTAAGTCACTGCTAGATGCCAAGAAGGAAAGAGATAACCTGACACTACAGCTGGCAGAAGAATCTAAAGAAGTAGAAGCCATGAGAAACGCCAAGGAAAGAGCAGAGATAGATCAAGAAGCAAGCCAGGATGAGGTCCTTGAGCTCAAGGACCAACTCAAAGTAAAAGATCAGACCATCTAGAGGCTACGAGCATCACTTGCCAGAGTCAGAGCTACTAGCTCGACTCAAATCACGACTGAGAGTCAACTCTATGAAGAACAAATGCAAGAACTTCAGAAATAGCTGACTCTAGAGAAAAAGCAGAGATTGATGATGGCAGAAGGATCTATTGTCATGCAAACGAGAATGGAGGAAGGCCAAAAAGCCCTGCAAGAGGAAGTAGAAAGCATGAAGAGAAAGCTCGAGGAGGCGGAGAGAATAAACCGCGAACTAAATGACCTCCTCGTAAATATGGGCGAAGAAGCGGAAACAGAAAAGCAAAAACTCTTGAGGCAAATTGAGGAGTTAAAAGGACAACAAGCAGGAGAGCCAGAGAGCACAAGGCTAGCAGCCAATGAGGGCATTGACTTAGAAAATGTGGCAGATCCAGTGGACATGCCTATGCAAGAGGAAATCCTAGAAGGATCCTCTCAAGAGCCACAGGATCTAACACAGGAAGAGGAAGAAAATTTGCGTAAAGCAATAGAGGTGGAGCTCAGGGAGACAACAAAGGAAGCCTTGGAGTGGGAGCAGAGGGTCTTCAAGTCTATGACTATTCAGAAGATCGACGCCAGCAACCTCAGGCGCGAGTGACTTCAACCCTCTCTCCCATATCCATTGCTGAAATATGAGGTAGCTACCATAAACAAGCGGATCAGAGAAGAGCCAACCGTACCACTTTACAATGCAGATACCTCACAACCAGAAGGGGTCAAGCTCATTGTTGATTCTCAGCCAAAGTGGAGGAAGGCCTGGCTTACAAAGTACCCACAATACCTAATCCACTTGGTAGAGGCACCGAAAAATATCAGAGACAACCTCAGCTTTTGTCCTCTACCCAGGATTAGGACGTGGAAAGTGCAGGAAATATTGCAAAGGAACCAACCCACTTGGCTGAACTACCCTAAGCTGTCGGGCTTGAAGGCAGGTGAGAGAATAAGTGTCCAATACATGGTGAAAACCCTAACGAGCGCCATCAAGTTGTTCACTGGCTCACCTGACCTTACATGCATTATGATGAGGAACATATGCAGAACCCTCTTAGCAGTGTTCGAGACTTTCAAGCTAGGCCAGGTGACCGACATCATCTTTTTCTTCCAGGATACTTACAGATGCGCTTATGATTTGTCTGGTCAGCCTTCCAAGGAGGTGATACATGCAATGTATCAGAGAATAATGTCTCTACCATCCTATCACCTCCAAGATTTTGAAGAAGCGTTCTACACAGGCTTCTTCACAATAAACACTGACATTTTTGGCCTGACAATGATGAACCTGCATGCAAGATACGAATCATCGCTAAAGATGCGAGAAACGATCCGATGAAGAAGCAGATCAGCGGCCATGTCGGGGACGACATGAGCAAGGAGGGGGGGAGTGTTAGAAGCTGGACACACCCCACGACAACTAACTACTCGGAGGATTATTATTTTTGTAATTATTCATTCATTGAGGAAAACCTGATTTTTCACCTTGTTAATATTGGGACTTACAGAAGTTTCCAGATTGTATCCCAGTTTTAATAGTTAGATTGAGTAGATGGTTGATTTTGGAACTTTAGGTTTTGAGAATTGTAAGGTATATGTACCACTTTTTGACCTTAATGAAAAAACCTTTTGTCATTTTTAAAACAAGTTTTGAAGTCTGTGAGTGAGCGTACTGTGTACGAGAGAGAGAGCGTGAGCTTCATCTTGATGCTACGTGTGCTCCGGTGGTCAGAATCGAGTGCGGAGAAGTGCAACGTGTGGCCCCCGACGAGAGCTACGCGTCAATACCTACATTGCGCGCGTACGGTCCGGTTTTGCGAGCTCCTTCTACGAGCTTTATCTGGTGTTTGGATGAGCATACGTTGTTCGATTTTGCATTGCAGCATATCCACGCGTTCACATTGAGTAGAACTACACATTAGGCACTTTAGATTTTGGAAACGAAGACCTGCAGATTTCGGCCAGACACTCTACGTGATTTTGCACCGGGTGTTTTGGGTTGGAATTATGGTTCATAGACCTTAGGGAGAGCGACCTATTGGTGTTAGTAGGGTCTCCTTCAAGTTCTATGGTGTTTCGAGATTGTTTGATGGGTGTTTGGCTCTAGAAAGCATTGTAGGAAGTTTCCTCTTATGCACTCTTGAAGGCTGTGACTTAGACAATTGGTAGAGACCTCTGTAGGAATTAGTTAGGAGTCGGTCGAGTGTAGATTGACACCTTATGCTTGCTTCCACGCGCCTCCGGGTCGAGCTTCGTCCTTAGCTGACATTATATGTTAGGTGAGTTCTCGCTGTGCTGACGTCCATCGCGGCATATCCGTCCAATATACAAGCTCAAAAGTCCAAAAAAAATTCTCTATGTATCAGAAGTAAATAATCTTGATTATTTACTTTCCTCAGTTTTTACACTTTTTTGGCTTGTTTTTCCAGGTAATCAACTTGTTATGGTCTCTACAAAAGTTTCACTGAGTTTGAACAAAATTTATCCAAGTTATCAACTGTTTCCTGTCTGCAGACTCAATTTTTGAGAATTTGGCTTAATTCTCACTTTTGTGATCCAAATTTTACCAAATTTGATTTGTGTGGTTTAATTGATATGCTTGAGCTTGTGGTATACTCCAATGTGCAAAAATATCCAATTTTGTAGCAGAAGTAAATAATCGTGATTATTTACTCATGGTATTTTTGTGTAACTTTTTGCAACAATGTTGACACAGAATGGTTAAGCAGCTCAACTTAAGCTTCCTAGCCAAGTTTCATCAAGCTTGGATAATCCATGTTCAACTGGTCAACAATTTTGTGTCTACAGACTGACTTTACAAATTTGGCCATAATTTTCACTTCAATGATCCAAATCTTACCAAATTTGATTTGTGGGCTTAATATAACATGCTAAAACTAGTGGAATGTTGGGTTGGTCAAAAAAGTTGAGAAATGGAACAAAAGTAAATAATCGTGATTATTTACTTTTGATAAATTTTGCTTTTTTTTTGTCAACAGAGCATGTACACTTGTTTAGCACTTCAATATAAGCCTCTGAGTCAAGTTTCACTAAGTTTGAGCAAGGATTTCCCAAGTCTCACTTAAGTTCTCGACAATCAGTACAAATTTTAGTTTTTATCAAGGTTTTGGTCAGTTTGGTGATCCAAATTCTATGGGCCTTTACAAAAGATATCTGTACACATGCATAGAGTCTCTGGTATCAACCTTGATCACTTTTGAGCTAAAGTAAATAATTGTGCTTATTTACTTTTGGTGATCCAAATTCTATGGGCCTTTACAAAAGATATTTGTACACATGCATAGAGTCTCTGGTATCATGATACCTTCGTCACTTTTGAGCTAAAGTAAATAATTGTGCTTATTTACTTTTGGCCTAAAATGAACACTTTTTTCAATTTTTTTAGTGGGCAGTCTTTTTATGATCTATTTTAAGCCTCTACGTCAAGTCAAAACTTAATTTGACCCAAAATGTCAAGCAAAAGTAAATAATTTGAGTTTTTGCAAACTCTTGAAAATTTACCTCTTCATGAAAATTTGAGTTTTTTGCAAATGCTTGAAAATAATTTGAGTTTTTGCAAACTCTTGAAAATTTACCCATTGGTTCATACAACTTTTAAAGCATAATCTCCAGCCGGATTCAGTGGTTGACAGTCTTTGGTGTTGTTTCAAGCCGTAGACCTGAAATGTTGTAGCTTCACTTAAACAATTCACAATCGATTCTTCTAGAGTGAGCAATGTTCTGAGATCCCACCTGGGATTCTACTTACCCTACTCCTAGATTATATTGCAATGGGGTTCTGGAAAGTGTCCACAAACACTCGTTTTCTTGTTTTTTATGGTTTTTTGAACTTTTATGGTTTTCTTGTTTTTTATGGTTTTCTGAGACTTGTCTTGTCCCTCAATCATTCTCAAAATTCTAATCTTGTCCTACAGTCCTACAATCCTACAATCCTAAAAAATACTTAGCAAGTACAACCTACTTCCAAGCTACCAGCATGGCAAGGCCAAAGGGCACATGTTATGATAGGCTTGTGTTCTACAAGTGGAAGTGTTTTCAATGCGTCCATGTGCGAGTGCCTAGAGGATTGCAGGTGTGACTCACATCAGTTGTGGTAGCTTTCGACTACCTTACTACCTCCACAATAATTCTATGCTACTAATGGTACCAATTATTTTTTGTGATTTTCTGAATCGCTACTGCCAGCTAGCCTTGATGATGGGTTTCTACAAAAGTGCTCGCTTGCTCATGGGTGACAAGGAAAGGCAAGGTTAGGACAGCCAAGCAAGCAGCATATCTTTAAAAAAGGAGCTTTTTCTACTAATAGGGAGAATGCCTACGTGCTCAACAAGCAAACTCTCTGCCACACACCTAATCCTAGTGAGAGATTAGAACGTGTTAAAGACCTCAAATTTTTGGTAATTAAAAGCTCATCCAAGAGCTGTGGAAGAGGGCTATCTCCACAACATGAACCAAAATGATGCCAAAACGAGGCTTTATTATGTTAATTGCAAATGTGACTAACTAAGTGCAAGCATCAAAAGGCTTATTAAATAGCACAAATAATGCTAAAGAGCGATGAAAAGTATGTTGAGTATAATCAATACAAAGTGCAAAGGGGTATTGATCATGCAACCAAGATGAGCAAGAAGAGGACTCGCTTGGTTTAGCTTAGAGAGATCTATAGGCTTAGGCATGGAACCATTGGCTCTGATACCACATGAAAGGAAATTGGGCTATGGCAGAAATGAGAGTGGACCATTTATGGCATAGTTAGTAAGTAAATTACGAGAGAGAGAGAGAGAGAGAGAGAGAGAGAGAGAGAGAGAGAGAGCTTGACACTAATGGAAATAGCAAACCATGGATCTAATTAATGATAAACTAAATGAAAATGGTGGATACAAAGTAGCTCAAATGATGGGGCAAATGCATGATACAAAGTGTGCATCTTAGGCTTTTTTTATGGAGTAGGGAGAGAGCATCCAATGACATAATCGATGATGTCAAAGTATAGGCTTCCAAAGTAAAGGGGGTTTCCACTAGTTGGTGGTGCATTTGTCACACACTTTAATACATTTATGGCAAATCCTGCAATGAAGCACATTTTGAAATACTTTAAGGATACAATAAGAAAGTGCTTAATCTTTGGGAATAGCGATGTGTCCATAGTGAGTTACATAGATGCAAATTATGCAAGTTGTATAAATAATCAAAAATCCACATTTAGTTGTATATTAATGTTGCCAAAGCAATCGTTTCGTGGAGGTCATGTCTTTGGGATCGCACTTCATCTTTCACCACAAAGGCAGAGTATATTGCAGTTTCTAGTGCTAGCAAAGGACGTTGTATGGTTAGCTCATTTAGTGGAGGATCTTTGCATTCACTAGTGTCTAGTGCTGCATTGTGATACTCAATATGCTATAACGTTAGCCAAGATCCCCATGTTTCACTCAAAGTCGAAACACATAGAGGTCAAGTATCATGTGATACAAGATATATTGCTAACAAATACATTGAGTTAATCAAGGTCCGTACGGATGATAACCCTGGAGATGCTCTTACAAAGAGCTTCACCTCAAAGCGGTTTGTACATTGCATTGAGATGATGGGTGTAGGGTGAATTCACATGCATGCTCCACAATTGTAGAGTTTTATACATATATAAGCCACTTGAGCCACGTCAACACCTTCAAGTGGGAGTTTGGTGGGAGTTTGTTGGGGTTTTACGATAACTAAGCCAGGCACTCACTTAACTCATCACTAACACAATTCACTTATTTGTTTAATAGAATAATAAAAGGAGTGGATGAGAAGAATGGACTCCACTACATGCTATATGTCTTTCTTCTTCCCGCACTCACTACACGCATACTCTGTCCCCACTCACATACTACTTGCAACTCTCTTGAGTGTGGCTAAAGATCTTCTGCTTTGGCGCCTGCAAGTAGAGACTCTCTATCAGACCATCAAAATTTATGTATCGACCTTATATGTAGAGAAATAACTTAGCATGAAAATCCAACCAAAGTAAAGAAAAGTTATCTTTTTGCATGAGGTACAAATGTATATTGAAATGGTTGAGCAAAAGTTATGGATAAAAAGGATCCAATATGACACACCATTGAAACAAAATGAGAAGCTTTCAAGAAAAGTTATTTGTTCTTGTGCCGAAGAATGCTCTGTCATAAAGCATGTCCATGGTATCAACAAATGTAGATCATGAAAAAGATGGTTCGATAAGGAGTGTCAAAATGCTCCAAAGAAATGCAACTATAGATAAAGATAACTATCAAAGTCATTTACATGTATACAAAGCATTGATTCAAAAGAAGAGAAGAACATGAAAAGTAGAGCATTAACCTTTTCAAGTTTAAGAAAAGACACGTGTATATAAAAGATTTTGGAGAAACTTGAAAGGGAAGTGGGTTGAGAGTACTAGTAACTTGAGTCATATGGATACGTATATGCATTGTGAGCAACTATATGAGAAACCAACCAACGAAAAGATGTCATTTTATGGTTCACTTCCATGACCCTTCACTTTTAGTATTGAATACGTGTGCGGCAAGCTTGGAAAGTTGGGCACTTGCAAAGCGGGATATCATGAAGGTATCAAACCGGAAATGATCCAATGGACAGGTGATTTATCACATGATTGCATGTGTAATATGTTCAACCTTGCGCTTCAAGATGATATGCCTCGTGATTGTGAAACATTAATTGGAACAAGCCTTTTGCATAAAAGAGAGGATGTAAAGAATGTAAATAACTATTGACCTATAATGATCTAGTCTTTTATGGTAAAGTTATTTGGGTGCATAATGGAAATAAAATTGTGTCATCGGGTTGAAAAGAATGGAAAGCATGTAAAAAACTATTGACCTATAATGATCTAGTCTTTACATCCTCTCTTTTGCATAAAAGAGAGGATGTAAAGAACGTAAATAACTATTGACCTAATGATGTAGTCTTTTATGGTAAAGTTATTTGGGTGCATAATGGAAATAAAATTGTGTGATCGGGTTGAAAAGAATGGAAAGCATGTAAAAAAACAAACGCGATTCTGACAAAAAGTCGATTGAAAAGCAAATGATTGTATTGTTGTTTTGTGGACTTCAAGAAAGCCTTGATATGATTCCACGCAAAAATTTGTGGACGACGGAAGAAATTGAAGTCCCAAGTAAGTTTGTGCCTACGATTTCTCAAATCTATCAGAAGGTGATATGTCGATCGCACAGAATTTCTTGCACTATTGGGATTAAACAAGGATGTCCGATGTCACCAACCCTCTTTGGTCTATGACTATATCAATCCCACATGAATGTTCACAAGCTTACACGAAGTCTGAACTTTAAAACCAGTGAGAAACCTCTGGAGCACGCACAATCAAGCCCCACAAATGCCTCTAAAAGAAAGAACATGATACCAAAAACAGCATTAATCTCTTTTCTTTGCTCTTGTGCAAATAGATGAAACTTAATCGAAAACACTTAACACGAATTGTGAAAAGTGCCAAACACGTTTGTGTACTAGAATCTCTGTCAGGAAGGTCTGACCAAGAGATGTAGATTACACTTTGATCACAGTAGGCCTACACGAAAGCACTGAAGCTAGGCCGATACACAAAGATGCAACCGAACTTCCTTGAAGTCCTCTCCAGCGGCAAGGAGTACCAAGCATTCCGAGCCATGTCAAACACCAGAGGCGGCCTAAAAGAGCGATAAGTAAACGGGTTGCAAAGGGTCATCCAGAAGATGCCTCCATCAGCAAAAAGGCTACAACGTCATGAATCTTCTCTGATCGAAGGGGGCCCTGTAAGATGCTGAGGAGTTCTTGCTACCTCCACCTAGTTGCAACTCCCAAACTCCAAAACCAAGTATATTACCATGATCAGGCCCAACACACGGAACACCCAGAAGAAGTCTCCCTTCGAATTTCACAATTGACTTAATTTGAGCAAGCACAATCTCACAGGGAATCAACGGCACCAGCAAACTGGTCCATGCATCAAGGCTTACATGATAAGCAAGCAAGCAATGTTCCCGGTTGTCCATGGACGATACCAGCCACCAGAAATCAGCATCTACCACACTCAGCTGATCAGAGGATGGATGACTTGATACAAAATTGCGCAGCGATTTCCCTGACTTGAAATAAAGATGGGGGTTGTTGACCTCCTTCCAGCATGCGCTCCTGGACTCAAAGAACTCGAAAGAAGTCGGAAAAAGAAAACGAGTATTGAGGAGAATGTAGTAACAGCTTGGATCCTTTCCATTGCGGGTCATGGAGAGGTAAAAAGTATTGGGGCCTTGCATAGAGAGCGAGGGAGGAGGGAGCACTTTGACAGACCCAGCGAGGCAGTTGACTCCGCTGCATCAGGCCTGCGCACAATGGCTGAGATGAGGCCTCCTGCAGAGCAAAGAAAGAGGTCGTGAAAAAAGGGGGCATCAATGTCCATATACTTGAGTCTGTGGGCCACGTGAGAGCAATTGCGGCCACCCAGTAAGGCAGAGAGCGTGGAATGAACAGGGTTGGGAAGGGGAGGAGCTATTCCATGCCTTGCAAACGCACCACATCCGGCAACGATTCCGCACAGGAAGCCGATCCAGAATTAGATCATGGGCGTGGGCAGGCAGCGGCAGCCCATCGTCGTCATCATCATCCCCTGCATCCTTCAATGGGCTTTCTGTTGTCACGAGTCGCAGCGTGATATTCTGTGCTGCTGCTACCGGGCACTAAGGGTCCACGTGCTTTTGGCAGATCAACAGATAAAATAAGGCTATGCACTGTCCAAACCTTTTTACACCAGTGACATTTGGGCCATCCAATGGAGAAAGGGCTTTTGGGGGTTTGGGGTGGGGGGGGGGGGGGGAGATGCATTAAGGAAACTAGCTCGCGCGCCCCGCCTATCGGCGGGCCTCGCTCGCTCTTACCCCCTCACTCTGTATATGTTTGTGTGTATGTGCATCTTTATACATCTCTCCATGACACACACACGATCGATACTCACACGATCGACACTTTTTGTCTTTGGCCCCTTTAGACTATTCCTGGTACATTTAACCCCTTTTGCGCACGCACACACACACACAGAGATTACATAAAAGCACATGACTAAAGAGACATATTTAAAAAAAAACAGTTTACATTATTGCCAAGGTTCTGTCGCTACTAATAGTAAGATTCATATACATGGTGATGCAGCTAGCATGGTGGCCTCTCTCTCTCTCTCTCTCTCTCTCTCTCTCTCTCTCTCTCTCTTTGTGTGTGTGTGTGTGTGGTGTGAGCAGAATTCTTGGGTTCATTTTTACTAAAAAGAGCGTAGATTTTTTGAGTGTTACCCATGTGTAGCCTACCTCACATTAAATTCATCATCGGAGAGATGTCCCCACTAGCAAGATCTTCAAGAACAACTTTCTCTTTCAAAATATAGACCCTCTAGAATGCATGTTAATCAAAAAAAATTTAAGTGGCATCTTTCATCAGCTTGCATGAGGATTGAGATTTGATCCTTTCCACCGCCTACCAACATTGTTAGAGAAACTATCACCATCAACTTGCTGATATTTGTTTACGCATTAAGTTGCAATGGAGATGACATTCAACTTGAAACGCGAGGATATATAGGGGCAAGTGGTTGAAAGCCTATAGAGACCAAAGCATTATTTGATAATATCATAGGCTGCAACTGGTTTTCAAGTCATCATGCACGCAATCAACAACTTCCACTTAGGGGCTACAAATGGTCTATAATCGAACATGCCAATTAGCAACTCCCACTTAGTAGCTCTCTCTCTCTCTCTCTCTCTCTCTCTCTCTCTCTCTCTCTCTCTCTCTCTCACACACACACACACACACACACACACACACACACATTTTTAAGCTTCTAACTAAAGCTACCATGGCTTCAATGTGACTATTGACTACCTTGGCCTTTCTAACAATGGCCCCGAGTTGACAACAATCTCAACTACCCCCCCCCCCCCCCCCCCCCCCCTTTTCCCCCCCGTTCTCTCTCTATGTCGTCGCAAGCCTTGATGCTTGTGCTATGGGGAACAAATGAGTAAAAGTGAATCACCTTTGAGACAAAGGCTAGAGCAAGAGAATGTTTGTGTGAGCAAGTGCTCATAACTCACATATATGAGAGCAGACGATTGCTCCACGCTAGGCAATTATGGTTTTTTTCTCCTGGAAGGAAAGTAGATTCAGATTTTGCCACCATCCGGCATTGTTGTGAACGTAGATGTTGCATACGCAAGAGTCCTTCGGCTTGGAGCTCCACTTTGTGGCACTCTGCACAAAATTTTAGTGCCAAAAAATGGTGTTATGTTGTTGCTCCATAGCAGCGCAACAAAATATGGGAGGTTGAGCGTTAAAAGAGAAGTTGAATAGGTGCAATTAGTGTTTAGGAGAAATGTGTCTCAATTTAATATCGTGCCTTTTCAATTTCAAAAATTTTGATTAAGAGCAAGAAAAAAAGGAGAATTTTTGTCCTAAAATAGAGGAAAATAGTGAAAAAAACCCAAAAAAACCCTAATTTTCTAAAACTTCCTCTTGGCAAATTCAAGGAAAGGAATTTTGCATGTTTGAAAAAATGCTTTTTCCCCAACATTGGGTGCAATTGTTCGAAGGGTGGGTTTTATAAGATTTTTTGGCAGTTGTTGAGGCGGCTTTTAGAAGAAAAGGGTTCGGGAAATGTCATAATAATCAATATCTAATTCTCCTAAATGATTTTCTCATATTAAACTGATCATTTAATGTGGGGAGGTACCAGGGGAGAAAAAGCTAGAATATTGGTTAAGCTAGCAGACCGGCCACAGTAGGGATCCAAAGGAGGGAAAATAGGGATCCAAAGGGGGGGCCATCTGCAAAAGATCCATGTGCAACAATGGGCTAAAAAGACCCTAAGGTTCAGCCCATTAAGACTTCCAAAATGCTAAGGTTCCAAAATTCAAAGGTTGTGTCCAAAGGTCAACCCTAGGGAAAATTGGATGCTTAGTGTGTGTACAAAAGTCTTCTTCAAAGCCTACAAAGGAGGGGGCGAGCCCATTTAGTAGGGGATGAGAGAGAAAGCCACACACACACACACACACACACACACACACACACACAGGCTCCCTTTACACAAAGGGAATTAGGGACACATGTCAGCTCCCTAGGCCAGATGCCCACAAGGTGTGCCCAATTCCTATTGGAAGACCCTTGAAGTGGACCAATGAGAATTAAGCTAGAGTAAATCTAGTTTAATTAATTTAAAAACATTTAATAAAAGAAACCAATGAGAATTAAGTCTCCTAGAAGACTATTGGACAGTCTCCCAAGGGGTCCAATGAGCATTCAGGAGCCCAATGGGTTGCCTGATTCCTATTGGCCAGGAGGCAAAGGGGTCCAATGAGAGTTTAGTTTAATTATTTAATTACCTAAAGCTCTCACAAAAGGGGAAAGGGGGACACATGTCAGAAGGCTATCACTTATGCTGCTTAACACCCATTGGCTTGACTTGGGGAGGTCCAATGAGGCAAAAGCCAGACCAATTTAGCAGGAAGGGCTCGCCCAAGAGAGAGGGGGGGCTGATTTTTGCTTGGCGTTAACAGACACACACTCACACTTGACCATGTGTGAAGAAAGAATACTCTATCTCCTCCCAAGCTTTAATGGAGAGCTCATCACCTACTCCAAGCTTGTGAGATAGAAGCCTACATCAACACTCTCTTGGCATGTGGATGCAAATCCAACCAAGAGCCAAGCTTCAAAGCATGCTCATCTTCTCTACCAAGCTAATTACTAAGCTAAGCTATGCAAATATGAGTGATTATGTGAGGAGATGTACATCTTTCTCATAAGATACTCCTTCTTCCTCTCAATCTACTCTCATACCCTGCTAGCTCTCACCATCTTCGAAGGTGTGTGAGGTCTTGGGTCTGAGAACGGGGATAATTCAAGTTGTGTTTGATTAAGTGTTTTGCTTAGTGCATGAAGCTTCCATCTTCATTGCACTAGCTAGTCTTGAAGGAACACAAAGAATTGTATTGTACAATGTCTCTCTTGATGGGAGAAACCATAATACAAAGCCTTTTGGAGGGGGGACCGGCTCCATGCAAATCCGGTCCTCAACTGTTGTCAATAGCTTAATTTCTCTCTCTTTTGAAAGTATTGTTGATGCTATCTAACTAGGTGTTATGCTTTTTGTTGCTCTCTCAACCTAAGCACTCTTGTAATTCTCATTAGGAATCTATTCTAATGAAATGCCCACTATGTTCATGCTAATTTCCGCTACACATAAGTTATTAGGCCATTAAATGTTACATTGGTATCAGAGCTCAAGGTTTCTCTTTTCTTGCTCAAGAAGGGAGGTCCTCAAGCTAGCTACAAATGGTTGGTATTATTAATTGCCTGTGAGTAAGTAGAATAGGGATTTTTCAGCCTTGCAATGCGCCTGCCTTTGTGCAGTTAACGGGGCATCACCGTCGAGAGCTATGGTCTTAATAGTGGAGTCCTACGGGGCTTGCCTATGGCTTGACCACTATTGAGCTATTAGAAGCTTGACAGGAGCCGGTGCTGTTTTGGTGTTGAAAGACCCTCTCTTCTATTCCTTGCAATTAATGGTATTCGAGCTGCGAGTAGAGTAGCTTGAGTGCTTTTTCTAAAGGGGTAAAGAGGAGTAGCAACTAGGGCTTGAAGTGCCAAAGTACACCTAAAAGTTGTTAGAATGGCTGACAATAGTAAAGAGAGTGAAATTAATGTTGATAACTTTGATTTTGCTCATGAGCAGCTACTAATGATGCTTCAATGCTTGTTAACTATCTTGTTTCCAGGCTTCAACAAGCCATGGGCAATCCATCTCTCCAAAGTGAAGTGCAACGGCAGCTCCATGCTCACGGGATTCTTCAAGCTAATCACCATGATGAGAGAACACCTAGGAAGCCTCCTTGTGAGACTACCAAAAGACTTGGTCTCTCTCCGATTCGGGAAGAAGAAGATCATCCTTATGAAGGGCTCAATAATTTACTTCTTGATGATGTATCTCCTTCCCAAAGGAGAACTCAAGAGCCTCCACCGAAGGAACGAGAAAGAAGCGAGTCTCCCGCCACCTCGGCGGAGATGGCTCCACGAAGACGACGGGCTAAACGCTCTCCATCACCACCAAAGCGGAGAAGACCATCGTATTCTTCTCCTCACCACAATTCAAAGAGGGATGATAAAAAGCAAGAGAAGAAAAAGGCGAGAAAGAGGACACCCTCTTCTCCATCTTCTTCATCCTCTTCCTCTTATGAAAGCTATGGTGAAGACGACAAAGATCAGGACAAGAAAAAGGCGAGAAAGAGGTCACCCTCTTCTCCACCTTCTTCAAATTCTTCACCTTCTGAAGAAAGTGATGGTGCAACTTTTGAACCATCAAAAAGAAGAGGCCATAGGAAATCCTATGCCGCATGGAAGAGGTCGTCCAAGCTGGAGAAATTCAAAGAGGGAGGGAAGAGCATCTCTTTCCTTACCTATGATGGTACCTTTGGTGCCACAGACAAAGTCTTGGCCTTTATCCAGCAATTCGATGCGGCGTTTGGAGATGAGGGCTTCACGGAGTCCTCTAAGCTACGCCATGTAGCTATGCACGTTCAAAAGTCCGCCAGACAACGGTGGTCTATCCTACGAGCCAACGGTGAAGCTCCACGAACATGGAAGGCTTTAAGAGCCTCCATTATGAAGCAGTTTTTGGCCACCGATGCCAAAGACAAAGTACTCACCGAATGGCGAAGCTTAAAGCTCTCTCCCAATGAATCCATCCACAAATATGTAGACAAGTTTTGGGACCTACAACTCAAAGCCACTGTCTTCAAAAAGTTGGATTTTGGAGACCAAAAGCAACAATTTTGTGCGGGCTTAACCGAAGAAATAGCGGAGTATGTCAACTCCCAAAGGCCACGCACCATATCGGCGGTAATACACCATACTATGGTGGCCTCTCGAATCAATTTCCAAACGGGGGTTAAAAGAAATAATAAACCCCCGGAAACAAGGGTTCCAATGAGCCTAAGGGGAAGGACAATGTCCAAAAGTCTCCTAAGGGCAATTTCAACAAAGCTAAAGAGAAGGGAGTTTATAAAGGTAAGAATAAACTCTCTCCTGAAGAGCTTGAGCGTTATCGTAAAGATAACCGGTGTTTCAAGTGCGGCGAACAAGGGCATACGTACCGCGCTTGTCCCCAAAAGAACAACCGCCAAGATCCTCCTAGAGCTTCCTTGGTTGAAATCCAAGAGGAGGAGATTCACCAAACTCAACACAAAGGATCTCTTCTATGCTATGCTTGGGGAAAGGTAAGAGAACATGATGCTTTTATTCTCTTTGACCCTGGTTCTACTCACAATTTTATATCTATGGAGTTAGCCACCAAGCTAGGCATACAATCCTACGAGATGGGAGATGTCCTACCCGCAGACAGTGCCTTCAAGGGGCAAGAAGCTTCAGTCACTCCCTTAATTGGGAAATTGAGGCTTCATGTCCAAGGCTATGTGGACAAAGAGGACTTCTTTATCTCTCCTCTCAAGCATGAGGATGTAATCCTAGGGGCACCATGGTTTGACCGCCTGGCTGCCGATGTTAAATTTCCTGAAAGGAGAATCTCCTTTAAGTTCAGGGAAAAAGACATGTATATAGATGCTAAGGAAATGGGTAACACCATCCCCATTGTACATACACCAGCTTTCAACAAGTCAATAAAGAGCTCTATTTCCGTGTACATGATTTTTGTTAAAGATTCTCAAAATGAACCTAATGCTTTAACAAACGAAAAGAAAAGCAACCAAACGGAATTAGAGTTATCCAATTTTCTCAAGGGGTTTCAAGATGTTTTTATTGACGACATCCCTTGTGAGCTACCTCCTAAATGAGGTAATGATGACCATGCAATTGAACTTCTTCCAGGAAGTTCACCGGCTAATAAACCCTTATAGAGTTTCTCAAGCTCAACAAGAGGAGATTATGCGGCAAGTGCATGAGTTAGTTGAGAAGGGCATGGTTAGGCCTAGCTCATCTCCATTTTGCTCACCTGTGCTATTAGTGCAAAAGAAAGACGGCACATATCGTATGTGTGTCGACTATCGAGCACTAAATAGGATCACTATCAAGAATAGGTTTCCCGTTCCACGGGTAGAAGACCTATTTGATAAGCTACAAGGATCGACCTACTTCAGTAGGATTGACCTAAAAAGTGGCTATCATCAAATAAGGATAGT
Organism: Adiantum capillus-veneris; assembly: GCF_014529385.1. Lineage (NCBI taxonomy): Eukaryota > Viridiplantae > Streptophyta > Polypodiopsida > Polypodiales > Pteridaceae > Adiantum > Adiantum capillus-veneris. The sequence goes on from NC_140954.1 coordinate 136,170,826, forward strand.
TGATCAAGACATTGTAAAGACCGCATTTCGCACTACATTTGGTCTTTACGAATACATTGTCATGCCTTTTGGCTTGAACAATGCACCAGCCACATTCAACCGCTTGATGGAGAAGCTGTTCAGGCCTCATCGAACCTTCACTTGAGTGTTCTTTGATGATATTATCATCTACTCTAATTCATTGGAGGAACACACGCAACACCTCCAGGTAATATTTCAAGTTTTAAGAGAGAATAAACTTTATGTTAATTGAAAGAAAAGTGAATTTTTCTTGCAAGAGATTTATTATCTCTCAAGATGGCATCCAAATGGATCCATCCAAGTTAGAGGTAATAAAAGGATGGCCTAAACCAAGGAATCTTCATGAACTAAGAAGCTTTATAGGTATGTGTGCATACTATAGACGCTTCATAGAAAAGTTCTCACAAATTGAGGGACCATTACATGACCTAACAAAGAAAAGCGTTAGGTATACATGGTCTGCTAAGGAGAACAATGCTTTCGAAAAGCTTAAAGAAAAGCTTATCTCTCAACCTGTGCTTACACTACCGGATCTCTCAAAACCATTTGAGGTCCAATGTGATGCTTGTGGTGATTGCCTTGGAGCTGTTTTGCTCCAAGAAGGGCACGCCATAGGCTATGAGAGTCGAAGGCTCGACCCTGTTGAGCAAGCTCTAGGCATATACGAAAAGGAACTCCTTGCAGTTCTACATGTCTTAGACTCATGGAAGCACTATTTATTGGGGACTCCTTTCATTCTGCGAACGGATCACCAAAGTCTTAAGTACTTCATGACGCAGACCAAGCTCTCCGACAAACAAATGAGGTGGGAAAATTTCGTTTCGCAATTTCATTTTCACATTGCTCACATTGCTGGCAAGCATAATCAAGTAGCCGATGCACTCTCAAGACGACCGAGAGTGAATGCGGTTTCCATAGCAACTCACAATGATCTATCTTCAATGATAGATGAGTATGCTATTGATCCCGATTTTAGAGATGTGATTTCAGCCCTTGCATTAGGGAAGAAAGAAGAACCATTTACTTTACAAGATGGTTATCTTCTCTATGGCAATAGACTATGTGTTACTAACTCACTACGTGAGAAAGTAATGTATGAATCTCATGCTCCCCCGTATGCGGGGCATAGAGGGATTCAGTCTACCTTAAAGGGAATTGAAACATATTTCTATTGGCCTACCATGAAAGTGAACATACAAGAGTATGTAAAAGACAAAATTTGATAGAGGGAAGCAACTTGGATTGCTTCAACCCTTGCCCATCCCTAATTGACCATGGGAGAGCATATCCATGGATTTTATCTTTGGATTGCCTAAGTCTATCCATGGGAATACGGGAATATGGACGATAGTAGACAGGTTTAGTAAACAAGCTCATTTTATACCTGTCAAAAAGACTATCAAAGCCCATCAAATGGCAACCCTCTTCATTTCACAAATTTTCAAGTACCATGGCTTGCCAATGTCCATAGTGTCGGATAGAGATCCTAGAATGACCAGTAATTTCTGGAAGAGTCTCTTTGAGAATTTAGGGACAAGGCTAAATTTCTCTTCGGCCTATCATCCACAAACGGATGGCCAAAGTGAAATAGCTAACTTAACAATTCTCAATCTACTAAAAGCCCATTAGGAAAAATATGGACTCTCCTAGGGCCCTTTTGATTAGGGAAGGGTTAGTGGAGGACCAATGAAAGGGCTCTTGGGATATCACCTATAGCCTAAGGAGAGATAGGGGGGCAGCCTATTTGTCCCCCTCTTCAATGCTTGATTCCTAAAGAGAAAGGGGAGGTGGACCTGGGGGGGGGGGGGGAAGAAGTGTCATAAAGCCTAGAGAGGGACCCTTGACAAAAAGGGACCCCAAAAGAAAAATCGCGCAGGTCAAAAAACCCTAAAAATTTGAAATTTTTGAAAAGTCTCAAAAATGACCATTTTCCCTCCAAAATTGTCCAAAACATAACCAAACATCAAAAAGTCACTTTTTCTCTTCAAATTCCCTCTCTCTATCTCTCCCCTGCCCCCTCCCCTCCCCTTACTCTCTCTCTGCAGTCAACCCCACCATAGCCAAAAGCTCACTCTCCATCTTCTCTAGCTCTCCCTCCCCTCCCCCTCCATTCTCTCTGTGATGTGCAGCCCACCATAGCCTAAAGCTCATCACTATCCTCCTCTTCAGCTGTCCCCCCTCCCTCTCCTCACTCTCTCTACAGTCAACCCCACCATAACCAAATGCTCACTCTCCATCCTCTCTAGCTCTCCCTCCCGTCACCCCTCATTCTCCACAATGCAGCCCACCATAGCCCAAAGCTCATCACTATCCCACCATAGCCAAAAGCTCACTCTCCATCCTCTCTATCTCTCCCTTTCTCCCCTTCATTCTCTCTGTACTGTGTAGACCTCACTATCCTTCTCTCCAACCCTCACCCCCCTCCCCCTTCCCAATCTCTCTCTACTGTGTGGACACCCGACCTCTTCCCAAGAATGTCCACCCATACCACGCATAGAAAACCCAAGTTGGAGATACAAAAGGTCATACTGCACAACACAAAGAGCTCGAAGGTGGAATGGACCCCACAGGTATTTAGCAAGGCTCATGGGTCCACATGCAACCGTTCAGTGTTGTTCCTCATGGAGTACAATGTCGAGGCATACTAGAACGCCGTTGGAAGTGAAGACTATTGGCTTTCAAAACAAAACCTGGAATGGTGGCCATCACTCAACATGTGTATAGTGTAGCTGAGATCCACTTGCAGAGAGCTTCAAACCAATTTTCACCTCGTTGTAAGTCTAATGCTAAGTCATCTTATGGGTATGTCCTCTTTAATTTGCATGTGTTCATATTTTTTGACAACGGTATTTGTGAACGTATTTTTTTATCCAGCTTACTTGCAAAGCAATCGCTTGAATGCCTCTCGGGTACCTTTATGGTTGTGCATGCTATAGATAAGAACTAATCTATATAACTCAACAATGTATATTAATTTAAACTATAGTAGCTAACACCGTATTTGTTGTATTACACGATGTTACTGCAGTGGATGCTTGGGCTCAACTTGGTTTGGTGTCAAGTGGAAAGTGCGACTTCTCCAATCAGAAGATCATTCTAAACAGTCTTTGTTTGGTGTGTATACTTGTGGATATGGAGGTCCATGGAGTTATCAATGATGAGACAAGCCTTGCTAAGAGCATAGCAATTGCCTCAATCTATATTACATTCAATGTATTTGATCCAGTACATAACATCCCAAGCTATTATTGTAGCCAAGCTACAAACTTTGTAATGAAACTACTTGAATAGAAAGCACTCTTGTTTCATTACATTTTTGCACTCTAGTTAATCTTCAACTATATGATGTCGTGATGGTGATCAATTTTTGTTTCATCTAATCTTGTATGGGTATTGTGCTTCCTGCCAAATGTTTGGTGCTCATAAGTGAATTGATCAAGTAAATTGATTTTTTGGTAGCAACTACACCTTTTCAATGTGCCTGCATGTAGATCTAGTAAGCCATCTAATCTCAAAGGTCAGGTTTGATTCATTTTCTTTTGTATGAGCACTTAAAGTTTATCTCAAAATGGTGGCAAGCTTTAAATTCTTAGAAGAATCCCATACTCAAGACTAATCTAAGCAAGATAGAGCAATCATATTTCCTTGTGTTGCAGGCATAGACATGAACCTCCTTTGGCATTGAACAAACATTTAGTTCATGAGCACTTAGAGTTTATCTCAATATATTTGACAGGCTTCAAATTTTTGAAAGAACACACTCAAACCTAATCCAAGAAAGATACAGCAATCATATTCCCTCATGTTTGCAAGCACACACATGAATCCCCTCTTGGCATTGTGCAAACACTTCATTCTACCTTTGCCATGAATAATGCAATGGCATGCTATTATGTTGTATTTGATATGAATTTGTGTAAGTTCAACCATAAGCTTGTGTTCTTTGAAATCCCCAAGTAACACAGACTATGAAATCAAAATAAAGAAAAGAGAGCGAACAAACAAGATAGAGATAGGGGATATACATATATATATTCTACATAGATATATGGAGGATAAATAGACAAACACACAAATAGATATAAATAAATGCATTAATAGATAGATAGATAGATAGATGGATAGATAATTTGATAGATAGATACATAAATAGATAGATAGATACACATGTAGATAAAAAACACAAAGATAGATAAATAGATAGATAACTAGGGATAGAGAGAGAGAGAGAGAGAGAGAGAGAGAGAGAGAGAGAGAGAGAGAGAGAGACCCTTTTGGAACTCAAGGGCATTGCCGCTTTATTGAGGATACACTCTTATGATGGATAAATGACATGATACATGGATCAAACCCAAGACAAGTTACTCCTTGGATTGCTTGCTAATTGAGTATGCATCATGTATACTTTGAGCCATCTGTATAGCAGAGAATGAGTAGAGAATGCATCATGCACATGGTGAGCCATCTATATCCATTTGTAGTAGAGGATGAGTTTTCTTTTTCTAGATATATCATATGAGCTATAGTTTTGTAAAATGCTTCTTTGGATGGATGTTCATGGGGTTATCCTATAGGCCCAAGGCCACCATGCCCAAAACTAAGCAAGCACAAAGAGTAGGAGGCAAGGCAGGGGGTGTATAGGCCTTGGGAGGCCCAAAAAAATCCTCCCACAAGGGAGCGCATTTGGGCCTTCCATAGGTCTATGCACCCCCTGCCACAAGGGAGCGCATTTGGCCCTTCCATAGACCTATGGAAGGCCCAAATGCTCTCCCTTGTGGCAGGCTTTTTTTGGGCCTCCCAAGGCCTATGCATCCCTTGCCTTGCCTTCTATCTGTGCCAGCTTGCTGTGGCATGGTTGACATGGTCCTACAGGATGTTCAAACTTCACTCAACCATGCAATAATAGCTATCTCATACCATGGCGCTTTGCAAGGCCCCCTTTGATGTTCAGGATAGTGCCCCATAGTGTGTATGCTCTAGTTCTCGTCTCTAAAGAAAAAGGGGATTCTTTTCTTGGTTGTACAAGACACTTTTTAGTCTCACAAAGGCCTACTAGTGAAAGAGAGCTGAAGCAAATAGCCATAACATGCACAAAAAGGAGAGATACAGAGAGAGATAATTGATTCTTAAAGAAGCTACCCATAAACGAGCAAATATTCTATTAATACAAAACACTACTCTATAAGTTTATGCAAAAAATAATTGATCATACATGGCTAGCTAGCTGAAAGCAAAGAGATATGAGAGAGAGAGAGAGAGAGAGAGAGAGAGAGAGAGAGAGAGAGAGAGATAATAAAGGTTTTCTAAACCCATCCCATGCCTCTTTTCCATCCAATGCATGAATAGGCACCCTTGCCTCCTCTCCTAAACTAACCAACTAGCCCCTACCTTTGAAGCATTGGTTGATATAGTTTTGCAGCCTCAGAAATGCTACCATGATGCAATTACATGGCCCATCTTGATGCAGGCTTATGAGTGATGGGTAATCCTCCCCACTAGCATAATTCTCAACATTGGTTCAACACTTTCTATATTAGTTATGAACCCCTAGTATTCACCAATAATTTACTGTATTCATGTGACACACTTGTATAAGCATCAAACCCCTCAGTAAGAATCAAATCTTCAAAGAAATTGCTACATGGAAACTAATTTGCAAGATCAAAGATTTCATATATTAAAGCCATAGCGCTTGTTGTTACAAAACCATGTCCATTGCAGACCACCTCAAACATGATTTTATGAGATTACAAAGTAAAAGCTATGTCGATAGCTTTGGGCATTATGGATACATGATCGGCATGTATAGAGTACAGATCTAAATTCTTCAAATGTTACCTCAAATAAACTCAGGTTTGAAACCAGTGCCCTTGTGTAAAGTAACATCGCCATTGCTTGACATACTTGACCTTCTTATGCTTGGGATCCATCTCTGTCTCATGGCTATGGAGTTTCCACCTGTGGTCCAGGGGCACCCTTCTCTGTCCTTCCAACTAGAAAGTTTGTGATGTGACTCCACCTTACATGAAAAATAAATATTCCATTCCATAGCTTGCAAGAAGTTGGGTATGCTAGAGTCTTTTCCATAGCTTGTAGAAGTTGGGTATTAGTGTTGTGGGATGCAATAGAGGCAAAGGTGGATGTGCAGACAACTACATTAGCTTGTAACCAGGGTGGGCTTGGTTGATAGGGTAAGTTGAGTGGGAGGGAATGGTCAGGGTTAGGGGAGGGGACGTTGACATTGAAATGGAAGATTGAGGAGGTAGATGAAGAGGTAGCTGCTGTAGATCTTGGCTTATGGTAGACTTGGTATTTTTGAGGGAGGACAGTGAACAATGGAAGAGGGTACAAGGATAGAAAGAAGAGAGGAGAGAGGAATGTGACAGTGAGAGGAAGTGTTTAGCAGGTAGATGAAGAGGCAGATCCAAGAGTGTGTGAGAATGAGAGGGAGGGTTTAGCAGGTAGATGGAGAGGGAGATGCAAAATTCTATAAGAGTGAGAAGGAGGATTTAGCATTTAGATGAAGAGGGAGATGCAGCAGGTCCTAGCTATGGTGGGCATGGCTACTTTGAGGAAGGGGAGTGAGAGAGACAAAGAGGAGACATGGAGAGAGAGAAAGGGATTTTGGAGGCAAAAAATGATTGTTTGATATTAGAATAGGTTTGGGGTCACTTTTTGGGGGGAAATGACTACTTTTGAAAATTTCAATAAATTTCAAATTTTTAGGGTTTATTTTTGGCCGAGTTTTTAGAAAAAAATGAAAGATGGGGTTCTCTTTTTGTACAAGGGTCCCTCTCCCTCTTTATGACACCCCCTTTTCTCTAGGAGATGCTGAAAAGCTAGAGAGAGAAGGTAGCCTCCTAGTCACTACTTACCCCACCTTTTCTAGGCTTGAAGGCTAGAAAATGACCTACCAAAATAGCCCCCCATGGAGAGTCCATATTTTTCCTAATGCTATGTAACGGAAGTAGATCAAAGATCCCAATGGGAGAAGTACTTACCCTTAGTGGAGTATGCTTACAATAACACTGTACATACTTCCACGGGAAAAGCACCTTTCGAGGTAATTGAGGGAAGATAAAAAAATCCCTTGCTACTTAAGGTACATGGGAAGATCTTCGCTGCAGATGAGTATAGCCGAGACCTACAAGAATCTTTTCAAAAGATTAAGGATGCTATCTCTATCTCACAGCAAAGGCAAAAGGCTGCTGCTGACAAGCACAGAAGAGCCCAAGCCTTTAAAGAAAATGATTGGGTCTTGTTAAAGTTTCCCAAAGCTCGATTAAGGCACACCACGGGCAAGAATCCTACGGGCCCCCAAAAGTACTATGCTAAACTAGCAAAAAGGTACTATGGTCCCTTCCAGATTCTTAGGCCAATCAATGACATGGCCTATCAACTTAAGTTGCCCAATCATTGGCTCATACACAATGCTTTTCATGTGAGCCTATTAAAGCCTTACAAAGGAGAGCCACCTCAAGAACCAACTATTGAAGACCCACCGGAGATCGAGGACCAAGAGGAGGTGCTGCAGCCCGAGTCCATTCTCCGACATGAAGACAAGGTATTAAGAGGCGGTAAGACTATCCGACGATATCTTATTAAGTTTAAGAATTATCCTTTTGAAGATGCTAGATGGATGCAAGGCATACAATTAAAGGATAACCTAAACCTTATCAATGCTTACAATGCTTCCCAAGAGTAAGCAAATGTACAAAATGTTAAAAATGAACAAAGTTTTTGTCTTATAAGACTCTCTTTTTCTTTATTTGTGCACAAAAATAAAGTAGTATGCATGCTTAGATCAAGTTTGTGGAGACGACGTCTCCCAAACACCAAGTAGAGCTTGTCACTCTACTATGGAAGACTGATAGGACTGATGTGCAGACATGCTTGCGGCAGCCTCAGGCTCTCAAGCGCCAAATGGACTAGTCATCCATTATGGAATGATGTCGTAAGGTAACATAGGGATCCTCTACCCGCTAAGAAAAGGACTCATGAATATGCTTTATCTTCTCTACACCATAGTCGAGGACGACTATGATTTCAAGAGAGAGGTAATGTCATAATAATCAATATCTAATTCTCCTAAATGATTTTCTCATATTAAACTGATCATTTAATGTGGGGAGGTACCAGGGGAGAAAAAGCTAGAATATTGGTTAAGCTAGCAGACCGGCCACAGTAGGGATCCAAAGGAGGGAAAATAGGGATCCAAAGGGGGGGCCATCTGCAAAAGATCCATGTGCAACAATGGGCTAAAAAGACCCTAAGGTTCAGCCCATTAAGACTTCCAAAATGCTAAGGTTCCAAAATTCAAAGGTTGTGTCCAAAGGTCAACCCTAGGGAAAATTGGATGCTTAGTGTGTGTACAAAAGTCTTCTTCAAAGCCTACAAAGGAGGGGGCGAGCCCATTTAGTAGGGGATGAGAGAGAAAGCCACACACACACACACACACACACACACACACACACACAGGCTCCCTTTACACAAAGGGAATTAGGGACACATGTCAGCTCCCTAGGCCAGATGCCCACAAGGTGTGCCCAATTCCTATTGGAAGACCCTTGAAGTGGACCAATGAGAATTAAGCTAGAGTAAATCTAGTTTAATTAATTTAAAAACATTTAATAAAAGAAACCAATGAGAATTAAGTCTCCTAGAAGACTATTGGACAGTCTCCCAAGGGGTCCAATGAGCATTCAGGAGCCCAATGGGTTGCCTGATTCCTATTGGCCAGGAGGCAAAGGGGTCCAATGAGAGTTTAGTTTAATTATTTAATTACCTAAAGCTCTCACAAAAGGGGAAAGGGGGACACATGTCAGAAGGCTATCACTTATGCTGCTTAACACCCATTGGCTTGACTTGGGGAGGTCCAATGAGGCAAAAGCCAGACCAATTTAGCAGGAAGGGCTCGCCCAAGAGAGAGGGGGGGCTGATTTTTGCTTGGCGTTAACAGACACACACTCACACTTGACCATGTGTGAAGAAAGAATACTCTATCTCCTCCCAAGCTTTAATGGAGAGCTCATCACCTACTCCAAGCTTGTGAGATAGAAGCCTACATCAACACTCTCTTGGCATGTGGATGCAAATCCAACCAAGAGCCAAGCTTCAAAGCATGCTCATCTTCTCTACCAAGCTAATTACTAAGCTAAGCTATGCAAATATGAGTGATTATGTGAGGAGATGTACATCTTTCTCATAAGATACTCCTTCTTCCTCTCAATCTACTCTCATACCCTGCTAGCTCTCACCATCTTCGAAGGTGTGTGAGGTCTTGGGTCTGAGAACGGGGATAATTCAAGTTGTGTTTGATTAAGTGTTTTGCTTAGTGCATGAAGCTTCCATCTTCATTGCACTAGCTAGTCTTGAAGGAACACAAAGAATTGTATTGTACAATGTCTCTCTTGATGGGAGAAACCATAATACAAAGCCTTTTGGAGGGGGGACCGGCTCCATGCAAATCCGGTCCTCAACTGTTGTCAATAGCTTAATTTCTCTCTCTTTTGAAAGTATTGTTGATGCTATCTAACTAGGTGTTATGCTTTTTGTTGCTCTCTCAACCTAAGCACTCTTGTAATTCTCATTAGGAATCTATTCTAATGAAATGCCCACTATGTTCATGCTAATTTCCGCTACACATAAGTTATTAGGCCATTGAATGTTACAGGAAAAGTGTGTCTCGACTTAATATCATGTTGTTTTTATTTCAAAAAATTATAGATGAGGGCAAGTGTAAAAGGAGAAATTCCACCCCAAAATAGAGTAAAATAGTGTTAAAAAACCTATTTTTAAAATTTTCGTCTTAGCATTTATAAAGAAAAGGAATTTTGTATGTTTGGGAAAATGGTTTTTCCCCAACATTGGGTGCAACTGTTCGAAGGGTGGGTATTATAAGAGTTGTTGAGACGGCTTTTAGAAGAAAAGGGCGGTTAAAGCATTATTCTGGAAAATTGTGTTTCGGCTTAATATCATGCCGTTTTCTATTTCAAAAATTACAGATGAGGCCAACTGTAAAAGGAGAAATTCCGCCCCAAAATAGAGGAAAATAGTGTAAAAACTAAAAGAATAAACCTTTTTTTAAAATTTTCGTCTTAGCATTTATAAAGAAAAGGAATTTTGTATGTTTGGGAAAATGGTTTTTCCCAAAGTCTGGGTTGAAAATTGTGAGAACTTGCCTGACGACACTGATGGCGGCGGCTCATGTTTTCAGTCGCGGCCTGCTAATCTCGAGACTCGCAGCAGTAGAGAGAGACCTTGCGAGTCTCCACCTAGCCTACCTCTTGCTCTTAAGTCCTGCGGACCTGCACTCACTATTGAAATTATCCTGCATGCACGCACACACATCGTGCAATGCGTTTCTCTCTCTCTCTCTCTCTCTCTCTCTCTCTCTCTCTCTCTCACACACACACACACACACACACACACACACACACACACACCCACACACACACACGCACACGTGCGCACGCACACACACACACACACACACACAAAGTAGCCATAGCCAGCATTGTTCGAAGTCCCCCGTCTCTGTTCTATCACGAACCATTTCCTGACATTGCCTTCGAGTGTTCACTGCTTCTAATTTAATTCCCTTGGCAATCTCTGTCGATGTGAAGATGGCAGCTAAGGCCAACCAAAGGTTGCTCAAGCAAGTGGTGCCTAACAAAACAATCTCTCTCTCTCTCTCTCTCTCTCTCTCTCTCTCTCTCTCTCTCTCTCTCTCTCTCTCTCTCTCTCTCTCTCTCTCTCTCTCTCTCGTGTGTGACATCGGGGGAAGACGATGCATGGGAGTGGCTCCTTTCAAGGGCATTTCTGTGCAAGTGCCCGCCGCTCCAAGACAGTGCACACTTACACGCTGTGTAGTAGCTCTAGACAAAGAGAGAGAGAAGTGTGTGCGGACGTCTGACAATAGCCAGCAAACCGGGCCCCTACAGTGCAATTTGTCGCATATGTCTCTCTCTCTCTCTCTCTCTCTCTCTCTCTCTCTCTCTCTCTCTCCCTCCCTCCCGCCCCCCCCAAAGTTCAAGCTCGGAAATGCCGACACCTGTAAAGGGCTCCCCCGTCCGCCATATTATGTTAGTAAATTTAAAGATTGTTCACAACTTTTAAGATGCAAAGAGACGCATCATTGTGCAAGCACACATGCTTTTACGATGCAAAGAGACACATCATTGTGCACACATGCTTTGTCCTCAAAATTTTTAGAAAAACCCGTAAGTAGTGTAAATAGTGAGGGAGGCGGCACCATCCTCTCCTTGAATCTATAATCGTAAGGATCCTTCCCTTCCCTTCCCTTATATGCTTGGTATCTCCACCAATGTTGAAGGGTTAGGGCATGCTTCTCCTCCCATGTTGAAGAACATAAAACAAGTACTGTGATTGCACACAGAAGAATGTGAGCTTCTTGTTTCTGTTGAGATGTCAAGCTCAACATGCATGACTCCTGGATGACTACCATCGACAGTCATCATCACAGGCGCGTCTTGCTGGAAATGCATATCTTCGTCAGTGATACTAGAGTTGTACTACATCGAGTTGGTCTACCTACCGGAGTGATGACACACATATCTACTCACTTCACTCAAAATCGTACACTCTTTGCCTCCATCTTTGTGTGTTTGTGTGTGTGTGTGTGTGTGTGTGTGTACTTGCAAGAGCTCCACCTTTCTCCTCTCTATCTCCCGACATGGTATTAGTGGTATCAGAGCCTGCTTGTGTCTGAAGAGATTGGAGCAGCAAAGCAAGAGCAGCCTAGGAAGCGGCCTCAGTATTCCTGGGAGCCATCGTCAATGATCTTCGATTGAGGTGATTCCTTTTGGAGATTGTCGGATTTCCATTTCGTGCACGTTTCGACCCCCGTTCTAGAGTTAGAGTGTGCTCGCATGCAAAAGCGCTACAGTTTGGGATTCTGCAGATCTGCATATTGGTGGTGCATAAAGCTTCGGTTCAACTAGTGTGAAGAGATACTTTTTGGCACAGTGAAACGGGTGTATGTACTCACATTGTGGTTATAGATTATAACTCATTATTTTTAGCAGGTTTCTCAGAGTGTTGGGTTTCAAGCCCATGGCCGGTTATGTTCGGGCGGGCAACCACCCACTTATTATTTTGGTCCATAAAGATAATAAGGAGTGTGAGAGCTACTCTCTCACAAGCTCCACCAAACCTGTTCCTGTGTCCCCTTCCCCCTTCTCCTTCCCTCTCTTGCACTCACCTCTCAACACCATCAAGTGGTATCAGAGCTCAGGTGCAACCTCGAGCCCCGGCTACACCCCAGCGTGTACGGTGACTCCTGTCAGGAATCTTGGAGGGCTTTGACATTCTGCAGCTAGAATACAGCAGGTCGGGCAGGTGGGCACCGAGCTTGAGAGTTAAGCAAGCAAGGAATTGTGTGTGTTCGGCACTCGACAGAGCTTGAGAGCATTGCACTCTTGAGAACGTTGGGCAGCGAGCTTGATGCTTGCATGTGATATCCAATAGCAAGAAATTCAAAGGCAGATAGGAAACGAGCAGAGGGCTCGGCATCGTGGTGCAATCGAGCAAGGGAATTGGATGTAGTAGCAGAATCTTGGCATCAAAGGCTTGGGGGAGAGGGTGGTGTCTGCATAAAACACACACACACACACACACACACACACATTGTGTGTGTGTGTGTGTGTGTGTGTGTGTGTGTGTGTGTAGCGAGCTGCAGAGCCAGTAGGTCAAGCTCCGAGAGCAGCCGAGCATTGGGAACTCAAATCGGGCAGAGAAATCGGGCGATCGGTGTCGGGGCAAGGACTAGCAAGGCGCACACGCACACTCACAATCCCTCCATCTACAGCTCGTCAGTCTCTGACAATCGAGTGTTTTTCGATAGAGAGTTTAATTTTTTTTTAATTACTTAGCACCTTTTGAGTGCAAGGGTGCACTCCCACTGGCAAACTCGACTACTCACCCCCCGACTCTCCGACTTCTCCTCCCCAAACCTCGACTCTCGACAAGGGCTTGAGAAACAGCCATGAGACAGAGAGATGTGAGAGAGAGAGACTTTCTCAAAGGAAAGCAAGCATGAGAGTTTGCTTTTTTTAGAGCGAGCAAGTGTGAGAGCGAGCGACTGAGAGAGTGAGCGAGCAAGCAAGTGAGAGTGAAAGCGAGCAAGAGAGAGAGAGAGAGAGAGCGAACAGGGTTTTTCGGACTCTCGGCATTAGCTTTCCTTTAGCGGGCTCGACATTGGCGAGCTCGGCACTGGAGACTCCCGTCCAACGGCAGGAGGCGACATTGGTTTCTCTTTTGCAACATCATTGAGAGCGGCACCGGCATCGACGATTTGCCGTTCTCGACATTACTCCCACTACGAGCGGATTTTCGACATTCGACCTGACATCAGTTTTACGCGGATAATATTTTCTCATGATCGATAGCTGTACTTGCCACACGCATGGGTGAGGTGCCTCTACCATAGAGGAGTGACACCTGACATCGGCACCAAGCGCACCGATCATGCTCTACGAACACGATTTTCGGCTACAACACCTTTGGCGGTTATTTGACTAGCGCATTTTCACCCAGCGGTAGAAATCGGCATATAGTGACATCGACATGCAGGTTTCAAGTTACAAGGGGCTTTTTAGCCTGTTTACACACAAATTCTCCACGTTTCCAGACACAACGCTTTCACAGGCTATTTAGCAGTCATTTCGATAACTGTTTCTCAACGAACATATGCGTTGACAGACGCATTTTTGTGTGAGCACAGCTAGTGCTACTAAGCTCTTTTGAGAGCACATATCCCCACAAGGATCACTTTTACTGCATGCAACAGTTTTTGGCGCATGTTTGAGCGCGGTTTACTCATGTACGTTGAGTTGCGAACATTACCCACCGTACTACGTGTGGAGCCATTTTTGGCTATTTTGGCGGTTTTCCTCGGTCGTTTTTGACACTTGGACCGGAAGAGCCCTCTTTGAGACTGTGGCTAGTCCTTTTGTGTCTGCATTAACTTTTAGAGGGTCAATAGCATGAGGTTTTCTTTGAGCTAGGGTATTCTCGAATGTTGAGATACCTTTGGTGATACAAGTAGTTGAAGTTCCCCTTTACAGTACCCTCGCCATAGGACATGTATCTGGACGGTTTTTGTGCTTTTGACGCGGAGTTGGCGGTCACATAGTAGTGGTTTTGCACAATATATGCCCCGTGATTGTTCTTTTGAGCAGTTTATGCGTTTTTTAGTTGAGTTATGACTCCTCATACAAAGGAGACTCTGTCGGATTTTCCCCGCAAGTCCATCTTATGCGTTTTTCCAGTTCTAGTTGTTTTTACACAGTGATTGTACTACATTTTGGTTGAGTTTTTGCATGCAAAATTGCTATAGTTTGGGATTCTACATATCTGCATATGGGTGGTGCAAAAAGCTTAAGTTCAACTAGTGTGAAGAGATACTGTTTCGCATAGTGAAACAGGTGTCTGTATGCAGATTGTGGTTATAGATGGTAACTAATTATTTTTAGTAGGTTGCTCAAAGACTTGGCGAAGGGTTGGGAACATGTTGTCCAACAATGATGTGGATTGAACCATATTATTAGTGAGAAGCTGGACAAGAACAACTTCCATGCTTGGAAGTTCAAAATGACCAATTTCCTTATGGGTTGTCATAAAAACTAATATCTAACCAACCCAAATGATTTTCTCATATTAAATTGATCACTTAATGTGGGAGAATAAACGAGAATAAGTGTTAAGATATAGATATGTACTTATAGATCTATCTCAACACGGGGCCAATGGTAAAGGGGCCCAAATGAGAGATGGTCTATCAAAGAGCAAGGATAACCAATGGAGCATAAGACCTTAGGGTTAGCTTCATTAAAGACCTCCAATAATGTGTGTAAAAGTCCTTTGACCTTAGGTAAGCTAGGGCTGAGCTTGAGGCGGGAACCCGGCCCAAGCTCGAGGTGCTTGTCCTGCTCGAGGTGCTTGTCCTACTTGAGGTGCTTGTCGTGCTTGAGGTGCTTGATTAAGGTGCTTGAGGTTCTTGATTTGCTACATACTTGAGGTGCTTGACTTGCTACATGATTAAGGTACTTGAGGTGCTTTGACAAGCTTGCCTGAGATGCTTGTGGGAATACCCCCTAGTCCATGTGCTTAGTCATGCTTGATGACTAAGGTGCTTGAGCACCAAAAGTCAAAAGGATCTCTACAAAGAGGGGGGCGAGCCCTTTTCCTAGGGGCTAGAGAGAGAACACACACTCACACACATAAGGAAGGTCCAAGCTTGAAGAGGCAACAGGGACACATGTCAGGCCCCTACCTATGTTACCTTCATGAGATGCCTGAAGCCTATTGGTTGGCCACCCAAGGGGTCCAATAGTAAATTAGGAGATTTAATTAATTGATTTAGCATTTATCTAGCCTCTCTCTCAAAGGGGAAAGTGGGACACTTGTCTCAAGGCTACCCCTACTGCTTGTAATGCCTCCTGCTTATGATTGGCTAGGCCTGGAGGGGTCCAATGAGCTTCAAGCATGAGCTACAAGGGGGGGTCGACCCAAGCAAGCTAGGGGGTTTCTTAGGGGGTATACTCACCCACACACACTCACAAACACTCTCATGGTGTGCTATGCAAAGTGCAAGAGCTCCCTCTCCTTCTCCAAGCAAGTAGAGGTTGAGAGCCTACACCAACACTCTTGGCTATGGAGTGCAAATCCAACCAAGAGCCATGCTTCAATGCTTAAGCTTGCCATCTCCTTCTTCTTCATTACTATGCTATTATGTATGCTAGCAACAAGAGTATGATAAGTGAGGAACTAATTCTTTCTCCTACGAAATGTTTCTTCTTCCTCTTCCCTACCCTCATTCCCTGCTAGCTCTCTCCACCTTCGAAGGTGTTTGAGGTCTTGGGACTGAGGCTTGGGATAGTTAAAGCTTTCTTCAAGTTTATGTTATGTTTGTGATGCATGAAGCTTTCCATCTTCATTGCATCACCTAGGTCACAAGGAACACAAAGATTGTATTGTAACAAGTCTCTCTTAATGGGAGAAATCATAATACAAATGCCTATTGGAGGGGGGACCGGCTCCACATAAATCCGATCCTCAACTGTTGTCATGTTCTCTAAATTCTCTCTCTTGCAAAAGTATTGTTCATGCCAAGTTAACTAATTGCTATGATTATGTTGCTATCTTCAATTATGTTCACCCGTTATGCTCACAAAGTTATTTCTCAAAAGTACTCTCATTAATTTCCGCTACTCTCAAGTTAAATAGGCCAATTCCATTACATTGGTATCAAAGCATTTGGTTTCTCTTTTCTTGCTTAAGAAGAGAGGTCCTTAAGTAGCCTATAAATGGTTGATGTTGTTAATTATATTAGGGTAAGTGGAACTGGGATCTATTATCGGTTTTGTTGAGCCCACTAAGTGGGGGATGGTGCACACCTCAGGAGATTTGGACTTAATAATTGGTATGATTATGTTGCTATCTTCAATTATGTTCACCCGTTATGCTCACAAAGTTATTTCTCAAAATTACTCTCATTAATTTCCGCTACTCTCAAGTTAAATAGGCCAATTCCATTACATTGATATCAAAGCATTTGGTTTCTCTTTTCTTGCTTAAGAAGAGAGGTCCTTAAGTAGCCTATAAATGGTTGATGTTGTTAATTATATTAGGGTAAGTGGAACTGGGATCTATTATCGGTTTTGTTGAGCCCACTAAGTGGGGGATGGTGCACACCTCAGGAGCTTTGGACTTAATAATGGAGTCTTTTTAAACTTGCCTACGGCTTTACCATTATTGAGCCATAAGAAGTCCGAAACGAGCTAGCCCTTGGCAACTCTGCTATGTTAGACCTACTCTTCTACTCTCTATAATTAACCACTTTGAGCCGTGGGTGTAGATACTTAAGAGCCGATTTTCAAAGGCTAAGAGGAGTGGCAACTAAGGTTTTGAATTGCCAAAGCATACACTAAGTACATACATAAATTTTGTTAACATGGCTGACAATAATCAAGAGAGTAGAATGAACATTGATAGCTTTGATTTTGCACATGAAGGTGCTAATGATGATGCTCCCATGTTTGTGAATTATCTCGTCACTAGGCTGCAGCAAGCTATGGGCAACCCTGATTTGCAAGCCAAAGTTACTCAACAACTTCGTGCTTATGGAATTTCCCTTCCTCTCCAAGAGGAGAGAGAGCTTATGAGGCCTCTTGAAGAGACCCCCAAAAGAAGACTCTCTCCCATTCGAGAGGAGTAATCCAAAGAGCAAGAAAGCAATGAAAGTCTAAGTTCCTCTGAAGATGTGGCTCCACGAAGACGGCGGTCTAGACGATCGCCTACTCCTCCCAAGAGGAAAAGATCAACACATAGTCCTTCTCCTCATCACTCTGAAAGGCAAGAGAGGAAACAAAGGAAGAAAAGGGCTAGGAAGAGGTCACCCTCTTCTCCTTCTTCTTCACCTTCCTCCTCTTTTGACGAAAATTATGGCTATTCTCCTAGAGAATACAAGAGGGGAGGACATCACAAATCATTTCCTACATGGCAAAGGTCACAAAAGTTAAAGAAGTTCAAGGAGGGAGGAAAGAGTATCTCTTTTCTCACCTATGATGGCACCTTCGGTGCTACCGACAAAGTGTTGGCCTTCATCCAGCAATTTGATGCGGCCTTTGGAGATGAGGGCTTCACAGAGTCCTCCAAGCTACGCCATGTAGCTATGCACTTCCAAAAATCAGCTCGTCAATGGTGGGCTAGCCTTCGTGGAAATGGTGAAGCCCCAAAGACATGGAAAACTCTACGAGTTTCCATCATGAAGCAATTCCTTGCAAGCGCTGCAAAGGACAAAGTGCTTACCAAATGGCGCAGCTTAAAGCTCCTCTCCCATGAGTCTATCCACAAAAATATAGACAAGTTTTGGGATTTACATATCAAGGCTACTGTCTTTCAAAAGATAGACTTTGCCGAGCAAAGGCAACAATTCTGTGTGGGATTACCTAAAGAGATGGCCGAATACATCAACTCTCAACAGCCTGCTACTATTACCGAAGTAATCCATCACACCATGGTTGCTTCACGCATCAATTTCCATCAAGGGGCTAGACGTAATGTCAAGCCCATGGAAAACAAAGACAAAAATGATGCAAAGGGGAAAACCAATGCTCAAAATAATTCCCAAGTCACTTCCAACAACAATCGGTCCAAGGAGAAGGGAGTTTACAAAGGTAAAAACAAACTCTCTCGTGAAGATCTTGAAGCTTTTCGCAAAGACCATAAGTGTTTCAAGTGTGGGGAGCAAGGACATGGCTATCGTTCTTGCCCCAAGAAGAATACTCGCAATGAGACTCCTAGGGCTTGCACCATCAAAGCTCGAAAAGAGGATGCTCATTGCAAAGGATCATCACTTTCCTATGATTGGGGAAAGGTAAGAGAGCATGATGCCTTCATCTTGTTTGACCCTGGCTCTACTCTCAACTTCATATCAATAGAGTTGGCCACCAAGTTGGGCATTCAAGCTTTTGAGATGGGAGATATAGTAGTGACTGATGCAGCTTTCAAGGGACAACAAGCCTCCGTTACTCCCTTGATTGGGAAGTTGAGGCTTCATGTCCAAAGCTATGTCAACAAAGAAGACTTCTTCATCTCTCCTCTCCAACATCAGGATGTTATCCTAGGGGCACCATGGTTTGATCGCATGGTTGCCAACATGAAGTTCCCTGAAAGGAGAATTTACTTCACCTACAAGGGAAAGAACATGTATATAGATGCTAGTGAGCGTGGTCGCACTATTCCACTTGTAAATCCTCTTGCTTTTGATAAGTCAATGAAGAGCTCAGTTTCTGCGTACATGATTTTTGTCAAAGAGTCTAAAAGATACTAATGTTTCATCAAATGTAAATGGTAGGAATAAAGAAGAGTTAGACTTGTCTAATTTTCTAAAAGGATTCCAAGATGTGTTCATCGATGATATCCCTATGGACTTACCTCCAAAACGAGGGGATGATGACCATCGTATTGAGCTCCTTCCTGGAAGCTCACCACCTAACAAGCCTCCTTATCGAGTCTCACAAGCTCAACAAGAGGAGATCATGAGGCAAGTACAAGAACTGGTAGACAAAGGGATGGTGAGGCCTAGTTCCTCTCCCTTTTGTTCTCCAGTCCTTTTAGTGCAAAAGAAAGATGGTACATACGGTATGTGTGTGGACTATCGAGCACTAAACCATATCACTATCAAAAACAGATTTCCCGTACCTCAGGTAGAAGATCTGTTTGATAAGCTACAAGGCTCTACCTACTTCAATAGGATTGACCTTAAGAGTGGCTATCATCAAATAAGGATAGTGGATGAAGATATCTTAAAGACCGCGTTTCGCACAACGTTTGGTCTTTATGAATATCTAGTCATGTCTTTTGGCTTGACTAATGCACCAGCTACGTTCAATCGTTTGATGGAGAAAATTTTTAGACCATATCGTAAATTCACCGGAGTGTTCTTTGATGATATCATCATCTACTCCAAGTCTTTGGAGGAACATAAGCAACATCTCCAAGTGATTTTTCAAGCATTGAGGGAGAACAAGCTTTATCTCAACCAAAAGAAAAGCAAATTCTTCCTTCAAGAGATTCAATACCTAGGTCATATTATCTCTAAAGATGGTATCCAAATGGATCCATCAAAGTTAGAGGTAATAAAAGCGTGGCCTAACCCAAGAAATCTACATGAGCTAAGAAGCTTTGTTGGTATGTGTGAATACTATAGACGCTTCATAGCAAAATTCTCTCAAGTAGGAGGACCACTACACGACTTAACTAAGAAGAATGTTAAGTTTGTATGGATTGCTAAGGAGCAAAATGCTTTTGAAAATCTCAAAGAGAAGTTTACTTCCCAACCAGTCCTCGTGCTTCCGGATCTCTCAAAGCCATTTGAGGTCCAATGTGATGCTTGTGGTGATTGCCTTGGAGCAGTTTTGCTTCAAGAAGGGCATGCCATAGCATATGAGAGCCGAAGGCTCAATATTGATGAACAAGTCTTGGGCATTTATGAAAAAGAGCTTTTAGCTGTTCTACATGCCCTAGACACATGGAAGCACTACCTATTGGGGACTCCATTTATCCTACAAACCGACCACCAAAGTCTCAAGTATTTCATGACGCAAACCAAGCTTTCCGACAAACAAATGAGGTGGGCAAATTTTCTTTCGCAATTTAATTTCCATATTTCTCACATAGCTGGTAAGCACAATCAAGTTGCCGATGCACTTTCACGACGACCAAAAGTTAATGCGGTGTCTATAGATACTCACAATGATATATCCTCTATGATAGATGAGTATGCTACTGACCTTGACTTTAGAGACATAATGTCAGCCCTTGCTTTGGGGAAGAAAGAGGAACCATTCACCTTGCAGGATGGTTATCTTCTCCACGGCAATAGGCTATGTGTTACCCATTCCCTTCGTGAGAAAGTTATGTATGAATCCCATGCTCCTCCATATGCGGGGAATAGAGGTATTCAACCTACTCTCCGAGGAGTAGAGACGTACTTCTATTGGCCTACCATGAAAGTGGACATACAAGAGTATGTATCAAAATGTGTAGTATGCCAAAAGACCAAGTATGATAGAGGGAAGCAACCTGAATTACTCCAGCCATTGCCTATTCCAAATTCACCATGGGAGAGTATATCCATGGATTTCATCTTTGGATTACCCAAGTCTATCCATGGGAATACAGGAATATGGGCAATAGTCGACAGGTTTAGCAAGCAAGCACATTTTATTCCTGTCAAAAAGACTATTAAGGCACATCAAATGGCAACTCTCTTCATATCTCAGATTTTCAAGCACCATGGATTACCCACATCCATCGTGTCAGATAGAGATCCTAGAATGACCAGTAATTTTTGGAAAGGTCTCTTTGAAAATCTAGGAACAAGATTGAATTTCTCTTCGGCCTATCACCCACAAACGGATGGCCAAAGTGAGATAGCCAATCTTACGATACTCGATCTACTCAAGACTTATGTTACTGGAGTAGATCAACGCTCACAATGGAAAAATTACTTACCTCTTGTAGAGTATGCCTACAATAATACTGTACATACTTCTACGGGAAAAGCACCTTTTGAGATCATTGAGGGAAGACCTAAAAGTCCCTTGCTACTCAAAGTACATGGGAAGATCTTCGCCGCCGATGAGTATAGCCGTGACCTTCAAGAATCTTTTCAAAAGATTAGGGAGGTTATATCCATCTCTCAACAAAGGCAAAAAGCTGCTATTGATAAGCACAGAAGAGCCTTAATGTTCAAAGAAAATGATTGGGTCTTACTCAAGTTTCCTAAGGCTCGATTAAGGCAAACGACGGGCAAAAATCCTACGGGCCATCAAAAGTATTATGCTAAACTAACAAAAAGATACTATGGTCCTTTCCAAATCTTGAAGCCCATCAATGAGACGGCTTATCAACTCAAGTTTCCCAACCATTGGCTCATACACAATGCCTTTCATGTAAGCCTACTTAAGCCCTACAAAGGAGAGCCACCAACTGAACCAATTATTGAAGACCCTCCCGAAGTTGAAGACCAAGAAGAGGTGCTACAACCCGAAGCTGTCCTTCGGCATGAAGACAAGGTACTACGACATGGTAAGATTATCCGACGGTATCTTATTAAGTTCAAAAATTATCCTTTTGAAGATGCTAGATGGATGCAAGGAGTACAGCTTAAGGATAGTATGAACCTTGTCAATGCTTACAATGCTACATTAGAGTAAGCAAATGTACAAATTTCTTTTAAATGACTCATGTTTTTGTCTTATAAGACTAGTCCTCTTTTTAATTGTGCACAAATTTAACTAGTATGCATGCTTAGAATCATGTTTGTGATGACGACGTCTCTCAAACACCAAGTAGAATTTGTCACTCTACTTTGGGAGAATGACATGGACTAAAGAGTAGACATGCTTGCGGCGGCTATGTCTCCCAAGCACCAAATGGATTAGTCATCCAACTTGGAAATATGTCGTAGGGTATAAAGGGATCCTCTACCCGCTAAGTAAGATTGACTAATGACTAAGGCTTTATCTCTTTTACCTCATAGTCGAGGACGACTATGATTTCAAGAGAGAGGTAATGTAATAAAATCTAATATCTAACCAACCCAAATGATTTTCTCATATTAAGTTGATCACTTAATGTGGGATAATAAATGGGAACAAGTGTTAAGATATAGATATGTGCTTATAGATCTATCTCAACACGGGGACAATGGTAAAGGGGCCCAAATGAGAGATGGTCTATCAAAAAGCAAGGATAACAAATGGAGCATAAGACCTTAGGGTTAGCTTCATTAAACACCTCCAATAATGTGTGTAAAAGTCCTTTGACCTTAGGTAAGCTAGGGCTGAGCTTGAGTCGGGAACCCAGTCCAAGCTCGAGGCGCTTGTCCTGCTCGAGGTGCTTGTCCTGCTTGAGATGCTTGTCGTGCTTGAGGTGCTTGATTAAGTTGCTTGAGGTGCTACATGCTTGAGTTTCTTGACTTGCTACATGATTAAGTTACTTGAGGTGCTTTGACAAGCTTGCCTGAGATGCTTGTGGGAATACCCCCTAGTCCAAGTGCTTAGTCATGCTTGATGACTAAGGTGCTTGAGCACCAAAAGTCAAAAGGATCTCTACAAAGTGGGGGGCGAGCCCTTTTCCTAGGGGCTAGAGAGAGAACACACACTCACACACACAAGGAAGGCCCAAGCTTGAAAAGGCAACAGGCACACATGTCAGGCCCCTACCTATGTTACCTTCATGAGATGCCTGAAGCCTATTGGTTGGTCACCCAAGGGGTCCAATAGTAAATTAGGAGATTTAATTAATTGATTTAGCATTTATCTAGCCCTCTCTCTCAAAGGGGAAAGGGGGACACTTGTCTCAAGGCTACCCCTACTGCTTGTAATGCCTCCTGCTTATGATTGGCTAGGCCTGGAGGGGTCCAATGAGCTTCAAGCATGAGCTACAAGGGGGGGTCGACCCAAGCAAGCTAGGGGGTTTCTTAGGGGGTATACTCACCCACACACACTCACAAACACTCTCATGGTGTGCTATGCAAAGTGCAAGAGCTCCCTCTCCTTCTCCAAGCAAGTCGAGGTTGAGAGCCTACACCAACACTCTTGGCTATGGAGTGCAAATCCAACCAAGAGCCATGCTTCAATGCTTAAGCTTGCCATCTCCTTCTTCTTCATTACTATGATATTATGTATGCTAGCAACAAGAGTATGATAAGTGAGGAACTAATTCTTTCTCCTACGAAATGTTTCTTCCTCCTCTTCCCTACCCTCATTCCCTGCTAGCTCTCTCCACCTTCGAAGGTGTTTGAGGTCTTGGGACTGAGGCTTGGGATAGTTAAAGCTTTCTTCAAGTTTATGTTATGTTTGTGATGCATGAAGCTTTCCATCTTCATTGCATCACCTAGGTCACAAGGAACACAAAGATTGTATTGTAACAAGTCTCTCTTAATGGGAGAAATCATAATACAAATGCCTATTGGAGGGGGGACCGGCTCCACATAAATCCGATCCTCAACTGTTGTCATGTTCTCTAAATTCTCTCTCTTGCAAAAGTATTGTTCATTCCAAGTTAACTAATTGCTATGATTATGTTGCTATCTTCAATTATGTTCACCCGTTATGCTCACAAAGTTATTTCTCAAAAGTACTCTCATTAATTTCCGCTACTCTCAAGTTAAATAGGCCAATTCCATTACATGGGTAATGGTTATTGGATTACATTAATGGAGAGCATGAGACAACACCACTATTACCAGAGGAGGGTGCAAATGATGCCCAAATAAAGAAGTTATGGAACCAAGGAGCTTGGAAGGTAAGGTATTGGCTTTTTGTGAGTGTGCAAGACAATATGATTATACAAGATGCCCATACCCTAAGGAGGCTTGGGATGCTTAACTGTCATTAAATGTGACCAACACAAAGGCAAGGAAGTTGCAGTTGAAGACTTAGTTGAATATTGTGCATAAGAAAAACATGTCCACCATCAATGACTATTTGTTGAAGATAAAGGACATATGCCAGTCACTTGCATCGATTGGTGTTACAATCGATGATGATGATGATGTAGAAGTCTATCTGCGAGGTTTGGGTCCAGAATACAAACATTTTAAAACTTGCATCCACCTTCTAGAGATGAGAGATACTCCTACCCAGGGTTCTATGCACAAATACACAATTTACAGTTCTATACCATCTTCACTATACAATTTCAATATACATCAGAGTTGCGAAAGTGTTTGGATAGGGGAGGAGTTCTCAGTGCCTGACCTAGCATGGAGTTTAAACCATGAGCCGGACTGCATTCAGAGGCACCTAATGATTGGTGCTACCTCTAAATGGGTAGTATGAATGAATGCGTGCTCATAAAAATAACAATGTGGAGGGTGACTATAAGTGCACAGCTCATTACACACACACACACACACACACACACACACACACACACACACACACACACACACACACACACACAGAGAGAGAGAGAGAGAGAGAGAGAGAGAGAGAGAATAGTGGAGGGTGAAATAGAGCGTGCAAAGACACATGAGAATGACAAAAGAGAATCTTTAAATGCATGATCTAAATGGAACATGCAAACATGAATCAATGCAATAACAAAATCTGAGTATACCATAACATCAAAATATAAAATGACTAGCAGAGCATTGGACCTTGTGTAGGGATGGATCGATCCACCCATCCATTTCCGCTCTACTATGGACAGAGAGAATTTCACTTCACCAGAAGCAAGGCAGAGCACAATCTACCTGAGCCAGACATAGGCTGAGGCCACTTCGTCTCCCTCCATGAACCCAAGCTTTAAAAGGACCAAATACTAGTAGGTGGTTGGGTATCAGCACCAACCATACAAGTTTAGGAGTTAGGCATCTTCTATGCCCATCATTGGGTGTTTAGGCAAAGCCAAGGCAAGATCCTCGATGTGTTTGCCATGTAGATAAGCAAATAAGAAAAAGAAGACCTGGGAAACATACCCGATCCAACAAAGTCCTAAGTCATCGACCCTTTCATATAAGGCTAAGTGATAATGTGATCCTAGTCTGTAGCAATTCTACCATGATAAACATAAAACATGAGTCCAATCACAATAGCATCTTCAGTAGGCACAAACAATCTTCTCCAAGCATCAAACTGCACAGGATCTCTACCCTTACACGTCGACCCTTTCATCTAAGGCTAAGTGATGTAGGTGATCCTAGTCTTGTAGCGATGCTGCCATGAGAAACATAACACATGAGTACAATCACAACATCATCTTTCATATGCACAAACGATCTTCTCCAAGCATCAGACTGTATAGGGTCTCTACCCTTACGCATCCGCTATAAACCATCAAAACCATTTCGTGATAAAATCCAAAACCACAAACCATAATCCACATCTCATCACATGGGTGATCACTCCACCCAACTCTGGGTGATAGACATCCAATCCTGCAAAAACAACTTTAGCACATAACATGGCAGCATGACCATATCCCAAAAAGAAATCCAAGAACCACACTAGCTTTCACAATCAAAATCACAACCATAGTCCATGAGGGATTTTAGCCCTTGACTATAAAACATATTTCATACTAACCCAACTCCCATACTTGGAGTTTGACATATCCACTGCAATCAAACTGAGCCCACAAACATGGCCCTTAAAACATGAACTTTTATGCATAAAAGATGTTTGACCAGCAACTAAACAGAATATCAAAATCCAATTTTAACAATATATAACCATGCATAAGTGATAGCTTTAAACAATTATATCTCCCCATGAAAAGAAGAGAAAGATCCCCAACACCAACAAGAAGGTAGTCATACTATATTTTTTGTGGTTTATTAAAATAGGATATTATGTGTCTTGAGGCTCTCTTAGAAAATTCATGCCATCCTATGAAGTAGTTTCTTGGTAGCAGGGAAAAGCTTACTTACTACGTCTGACCTTGTGCATATATCTAATGATATAAAGTGTCTGCCATTGTAGGCATATGCAACAAATAGAAGCAAATATACCATCCTCAATTGTTATTGAATAAAAGTTTATAGCTATGGTTAACCCTTGCAGTAACTTCAATAAGAGAAACATCAAGAAAGATCAGTGAAAAAAACAAGATCTTACCCTGTCCTTGATAGAGTAGCTTCTGTAGAGAGAGAGCATAAATGATGATGGGGTGGAATTAATTCCACCTTAATGGCATGCCATCATGCATGCAAATCAAAGAAAGAAAGTGATAGGCCCTTGTCCATAAAGACGGCTGCAACAATTTCAGACGATACCATAAGTGCCTTGCACAATCTGTATCGTCATGGATACATCACAACTCGACGTTGCCATATGTAAAATGTGAGCTTTTATCCCTATATTTCCAAATCCCCAAACCTGTGTGCTAGTTCCATAGCTTGTGTGCTAGTGCCCTGAATCCCAAGCCAATGGGCATTATGTGAGCGCGCAATTGCGATGCACGTGCAAAGAGAGAGCGAGAGAGAGAGAGAGAGAGAGAGAGAGAGAGAGAGAGAGAGAGAGAGAGAGAGAGAGAGAGAGAGAGAGAGAGAGAGAGAGAGAGAGAGAGAACACAGGATATGGGTGGACAAACTCAACACAATGTGTGTGAGGGAGCCCCTTATACTTCTATCTAGTAAAGAATAAGGTGTGTACAAGTGATGGGCAATCGGACATCTCTAGCACATCTAACCGGTGTAAGAAGTACACCACCTTGACCCCAACAATCTCCAACTTAAATGCAAAGTACCGATAAGTGGTACTACTATAGGACCTAGTAGTATGTAGAAGAGGTATAGGGAGGAATCTTGTCTCAACATATGCCTATAGGATCTCACAAAGTCAATGCATTCTACCATATAGGCTATAGTGGCATGCCAAAGCATATATCCCTGCTAGAATCAATACGTATACCCTGCATGTATCTTGTAATGACCTGCACTACTCCATGATGCATCATGCTAGTGTCACTCATCACTCGATTGGAAATACCTACTCAACACCATGTGCAATGACTTCTACCAATCTATATGCAGTAGGCATCTCAATGCTCATTGCATCACCATCAGAATTAGTCATTCATATACGTGTCAATCTTGACTCTAGGGTAGTCTTCACTCCCTCATCATCCATAGGGACTATATATACATGTCTTGGCATCACCATATCAGTATCTAGCATGAGCATGTCAAAGAACTCCATATCACTCATCCCTTGGTAGGAGACATCTTTGTCCAAAGAGGATCAATCTACTGTGTCTTGCTAGAGCATGGTTTCTCCAACTCTGCATCTACTAACATGTCATGCACGACACTTTGGAGCTCATCAATGAAAGATATGTGTCTAGTCTCTCAATGACATGGCTGTAATGTAATCAAGACTATGCCACTGTCTCGCACCTCAGATACATGCATATGGTAGACCACGCCAATCCTGACTCCTCTTGCAATGACTAGAAAACCACAATGCATCTGGAAGAATTTCTCTCTAAGTAGTACTTGACATCCATTGTCTCTCAACTATTTCACCGAGATCAAACTGTGTTTCATCTGAGGAACATATCGCACATTTCGTAGCATATAGGATGCACCACGGGGTAATGACAAGCATACATCTCCTGCATTCTCTATGCCATATGTTGATTTTTTAACTAGATACATACAACTAATACTCCCACTAGCAAAAGTGCTAAACCACTCATGACATGATGTGATGTGGAATGCTGCATACTCATCTAGCAAAAATCAAGAGTAAGTGGCATCTCTATCAGACATAAAAGCAAGAGGAACACTAGAGATAAAGGTGACGTCACTGCCACTAGCAGATGTGCATCATGCATACATATACATTGTTGCCTCATGCTTCTAAAGCAACATTGTCTAATGTGCCTTGTGCGACCACAATGCCAACATCTTAAGTGTTGACATGAATGAGACCGCTGAGTCATTGTAGTGGACTCAAAACTGTCACACATATCAACTGCCATAAGTGAATGTCAAAGTGGGATAATCAAGAGCTATGGCTCTTTAACATGTACAAGGGCAATGTGCATAAACCAATGCCAAAGAGAAGTGCACCAAAACGTGGAATGAAAAGAGCTCCCTACAAAGAGAAAATACTCTCAAAAGAGCTCACCAGCACTCGTAGTGCTCAAGCACATAAATGCATAAAATCTTCCACATTAGTGTAACCACATTGTGCTCTGCAATTTTTCACACTGATGCAATTCTCAACTACCAAAAGTACACGAAACTTATAGCCAATGGGTGCATGTAAATTGTATGCAACAGATTCACAAACAAAATATTTGTTGATAAAAAACAATGCATACCATAAGTCTACCTGTAGCCACTACAAGCATACACAAATCTCACTTTTGTGAGAGTGGATACAAGAACACCAATCTGTGTCCAAAAACAGCTATGTGCCAAAATCAATGTGGAAGCAAAGTTGACCATGAGTTGATTAATAAGGGTCTTGTAGCATCATTGAATAAAGCATACAATGATGATTAGTGGGAGGAGATTGATGCTCATGCTAGGGTGACTATTCACTTGCACTTTGCTGAATACATATTCTTCACCATTATGGACAAAACCAATGCGAAGGGTTTATGGGATTCTTTATGCTCAAGATAGGATGGCAAAAGCGCTTCATACAAAGTGTTTCTTATGAAAAAACTTATGTGAACATGAAAGAGGGTAGTAGTGTCAACAACAACTTGTTTTTGTAGCTTAATTTGAAAGGAAGTTAATTTTGATGATGAGATAAAATCCACATTCTTGCTATAATCTTTTCCATCATTATGTGATATGTTTAGCATAGCCATTAGTAACTCTGCACCTATCAAAAACGTTGTACTCAATTATGTTACTAGCACTTTTCTCACCAAAGAGATACGATGTCAATCTCCTCATTCTAGTGGGCATGGAGATGTGTATATGTCTAGTGGTTATTATCACAGGCAAAGAGGTTGTAATAGTTGTGGTCACTTTAAAGACCACAAGAATGGTCATAGCAAGAGCCATGGACATGACATGTGTAATGTAGATGCTAACAATGCAAAAATAAGGTCCATTTAAAGAAAATTACTTTATTTTGATGCATGAGAAAGAGAAACCCATAGTGAAGTTTGATCCTACAAAGAGTAGTGTAACGATTGAGGCGCTCAATGTAGTTGAGCCTCCACCCACCACTGAGGTTACATATGAAATTTTGAGGGAGTTGGAGGGTGCCTCCCCCAGGAGGTGCCACATGGCAAGACCAATGGTCCCACATGTAAATATGAGGCCCAAAGTCATAGGGCATAAGGTCTAGAATGTGGCACATTGTGGGCATGAGATGTGGAGAGAGAGAAATCTCAAGGCATGCTTGGCTATGGCGGAGTGCTGTGTGGCGATGTGTGCGGTCCTGGCAGGCACTTGTGGAGGTCTTGTGGGCATCAGCTGTGGTGGGTGGTGTTGTGGTGAAGGCCATTGGTCGATGGCCTTCCATTAGTGATGACATGGAAAGGTTGGGTTCACATGGGCCAAGGGCCCCCAAATATTTTTTGAAAGCAAAGAGTGATGCTGATTTTCAAAGGCTACGAGGATTAGCAACTAAGGTTTTGAATTGCCAAAGAATACACATAAGTATAATTAGCATGGCTGACAATAACCAAGAGAGTAGAATGAACAATGATAACTTTGATTTTCACATGAAGCTGCTAATGACAGTGCCCTCATGTTTGTTAATTATCTTCTTACTAGGTTGCAACAAGCTATGGGAAACCCCGCTTTGCAAGCCGAAGTTACTCAACAACTTCGTGCTTATGGGATTTCCTTTCCTCTCCAAGAGGAGAGAGAGATTAGGAGGCCTCTTGATGAGACCCCCAAAAGAAGACTCTCTCCCATACGAGAGGATGAATCCAAAGAACAAGAAAGTAATGAATCCCTAAGTTCCTCTAAAGATGTGGCACCACGAAGACGACAGTCTAGATGGTCGCCAACTCCTCCCAAGAGGAAATAGACAACACATACTCCTTCTCCTCGTCACTGTGAAAGGGAAGAGAGGAAACAAAGGAAGAAAAGGGCAAGAAAGAAGTCACCCTCTTCCCCGGTCCTCAACTATTGTCATGTTCTATAATACTCTCTCTTGCAAAAGTATTATTCATGCCAAGTTAATTAAGTTCTATGTTTATGTTGCTACCATCAATTCAGTTCACCCTCTATGTTCTCAAAGTAACCTCACAAAAATGCTCACTCTAATTCTCTTAATTCTGTTATTCTCAAATTTCATAGGCCATTTCCATTACAATCGATAGTGTCTGTGCGTGTTCCCCCCCCCCCCCCCCCCCCCCCCCCCAAATTGGTGGTGGTTTGCAAAGAGAGCAAGCTAGAGGTGTTGTGTGTGCTGGGAGAGATGGAACAAAAAATTGTGGTGCATTTGTGTTGAATGGTGTCTTGCTAAGCATAAGTTATGTGTAGAAGGAGTTCTATTGGTAGAAAGTGTTTTTTTAACAGGCGTTTTCAAGAGGATAGGGCTGATGTGAATACCCTGGGATATAGAGAAGCATTTTCATGTGTGCTGGATATGTTTCCCATTCCCCCTCTCCAATTCTCATAAATAGCTCTACTAAAAACGCCCTTGGTTCTCCCTCTTGAAGAGGAAAGACAAAGTCTTTATTACTTTCTTAAAATTCCTTGTGTTGGTTGAAAACCAATCAGACAAGAAGGTTAAGGATTTGTGCACTAACAAGGGGGGGAAATATGTCTCCAGAGAGTTCAAGGATTTATGTAGCAAATGAAGCATTATGTTCCAAAACATTGTTCCATGCAAATCTTCTCAGAATGGTATAGTAGAGCATATGAATAGAACCATACAAGAGAGTGTCACAACAATACTATCTATATCAAACTTACCAATAGAGTTTTGGAGAGTGGATATTCTTATAGCAGTTTACATTATTGATTGATTGTCTAGTATGCCATTGAAGGACAATATTCTAGAGGAGTTGTGGGCTCACAAGAAGTCCACCTATGATAGAATTTGTGTACTTGGGCGTGAGGCATTCTCACACATAGATTTCTAAAGTTTTTTTATTTTGGTTAGCCTAGCTAGTGCTATGCCTTAGGGACCAATGAAATTTGATGGCTTTGCCTCTGAGAGCTATCGGGTAACAAGCTACAAGGTTAGTTGCCCTGGAGTATGCACTTTCCAAATTGACTTTTGTTTAGAAGTGTAACATTATCGGCTATAGTGAAGGTCAACGGTCAGTGACTCTTGCTTGAGGATCTGCAATGCTGAGATTCACAAACCTATGGTGTATGTGTAGAGTTAGGAAGGAGAATGTTACTATTGGGTTATTTTCTTCCTTCGTTTTTGCAATGAAAGATTACATTTTTTGTACCACTTTCCTAAAGGATTCAAGAAGGATGGGGGATCTATTGGATACTATTTGGTGGAATCTATTGCATTAAATTTGATAAATTAGGATGCATGGTAAATAACTTGAAGAATCTTCATTGGGCTGAAGAGATGTAGGTAATTGAAGTCTATTTTGTCATTGGCACCACAACAACTAATGTAACTATCCTTGTTGAAGGCAAAGAAGTCTCTTAGACCCAATGGGTTTATGATTAGATCACTCAAGTCAATTCTAGTGATAGACCCCTATGTGTACCTCCCATTTTTTTGGGATCACGAGATTTTGTATTTATTGATCCTACAGTAGAACCTAGTATATTATAGATTCAATGTAAAGGGATCATGAGACAAGTTGATCTTGTATATAAAATTGGCTATAGGGAAACTCATATAAAGAAATATACATATTGATAAAAATCAATTCATTGATCTCTCTTGTTTGCACTTCTGTTTGAAATTTTGTCTTAAGTAAGTTGAAAAATTAGTTAAGTATATAAAGCTAAGTTACTCTATGTTATATAGGATGTGATCTATACATCTCTTCAAGAAAGAAAGTTCTTCTCTATAAGGACATGTATTGAACATATGCCGTGTTTGAAAACATTTGAAGCATTTTCCTTCTTGTAAGAGGGTTTCTTGTTGACGCTATGTCAGAAAAGGCCTTTGAAACTGAGTTTCGTGAAACTCTTAAGGATTTGTTTGTTATTGTCGAGAGTTCAGGTTATTGGCCGGTGTTGCTTCTATAGTAATCTCTAGCTTTCCTTTCATCAATTTGTAGCCGACTATTGCATGGTCCATAAGCTCTTGTATGGTTGATACTTGCTTGGACAAACAAAATAGTGAGGGAAAGCCAATGGTGAATCCCTTGCAGTGGTCCCTCCAAGGGAGGCAACTTAAAGGAAGACACCAAAAGGTAGATGCGACATTAGCATTACTATGAATAAAGTGAGGAGATAAGGTGTTCTTTTGTAGATTGTGTGCATTTTCTTTCTACTGTGAAAGCATCTCTTTGGACTACACCACATGGTTGTCGCATTGGATTTCTAAGGGCACCATTGTCTTTGTCTCAAAAATTATTATTTTTTCCCACAAAGTGCCAAAAACTTTTTTTTTTTTGCCAACCTTGGTTCCACCCACTAAAATGAGATCTGTTGAGCATTAGTGAACCTTGAGATTAAGAAAAACTATGCATGAAGTTTTGTGACTGCTAAAGTTGTGTATATATTGATTGTAGCTTGGAATAACTCCATCAATGCTCTATTTTTTGTGAGGCTGTATAGACAAGGATATTTATGCGCGAGAAGATTTTTTTCTAAAAAAGTTCCAAAGGGTTGAAAGAATTTTAGGTAAGAGGTCATGTTTAAATTCCTAAATTGTTCATGTTCTTGAGATCAGGAGCTTGGTACCAGTCAAGAGATCAAGTGAGTAGAGGGTCTATTGAACGTTGGAAATAGGGTTGCAAGGAAATGCACATAGATTGGAGAAGATGAAGGAGGATCAAGGCACACAACACAGAGAGTATTACTTAGTGTGCAATGGAAAGATAAGATAGCCCTAGACTGATGGGCATATATACAATGCAAGGGGAAAAAACCTCCTAGTGAGGGAAAAATTTCCTTGACAGTCCTAAGTGTGTTCACACACATCACTAGCACATATATATGGTAGAAAATCCCCCCTAGGAGTGATGCGATGAATAAGAGATGGCACATAGAGTATAGGGAATTGCCATGCCTAGAGGACATGATCAGTCCATAAAGGGGAGTAAGCACAAAGCTTTGCAAAAAGCTTCAAACTTGTCATAAGACAATGTCTTTGTGAAAAGATTTGCAAGGTAGCCGTAACTGAAACATCCTTTGGAAACTTTGAACGCTGCAGCTTACCAAACTATAGCCTTCACAAACATGTTTGATAGGTGCTTCAAGAGGTGGCAAAGAAGCAACCATATCAGATTTCTACAAACACAACAAGCTGGTAAAATTTAGATGCCCAAAACATGCATGCTAAAGTTTTTTTAATCTAAAATAGCATTTGAATCCACAACTACATTTGCAAAATTTTTCCAACACTTGTCATACAAAGTGAGATTATACAGCCCATGACATAAAATGCTACTATGCAACAATTTCATCAGCAAAATTGAGATCATGTAGTATACATCTATTATCCACAAATTTGAATACAATACCAAGTATAGCAAGTGCCAATATAGACAATATATTTTTCTTGAACCCAAGTAAATAAAGTGCATCAACAAGTGTAAAAGAACTGCCATTTATAGCAATAAGCACAATCTTTCCAACTCCCTTGACAATAATATGAGAGGCATTGTTGGAACAAGTGACTGTATTCCAGTGAGGGACATCCTCAAGAGAGGTAAACAAATTCATGATGAGATGTAATGTGCTTTGTAGCACCACTGTCAAAGTACCCCACAACATGTGTAGCAACTAGCATACATGCATCATGGACAAAAAGATCATAAGTGCACTCTCCACTAAGAATCCATTCTGCATCTACATCAGCATGCATTTGGGAATGCAAGAATAAAAGCCTAAGGACAAAATTTCATGTCATTTGTAGGTTGTTTAATTGATTTGAAAATGTGCAACTATATCATATTCCTAGAAAACAAAATGAGATGTTGATTTACTTGCACAAAAAGTAGTTACATGTGTTGACAAAGAAGTGGAGGTCATCATGGTGGCAACAACTATCAAGAAACCAAGATATGAGGGATTGGAGTCATTGGCTCCCATTATTTGCTACATTTTGGAGGGCGAGTTTCCACGAGACTTCACAAAAGCTCAGAAGAGGAGATTCATGAAGAAGGCAAGTTCCTATCTCTTTCTAAAAGGCTCCCTCTATCAAAGAGGGAAGGATCAAGTGTGCAAAAGATTACCAACTATCAAGGAAATTCTAGCCAGTCTAAAGGTTTGCATGAAGAGGCATGTGGTGGTCATTTTGCCCAAGAGTTAACTGTGAATAAGATTTTGCTTGCGGGGTATGTAAAGCTAAGCTTGCAAACAAGTGGATGTCCAGCGTTGGTGTAAAAGCTGTCACAACTGTCAGGTAAATGAAAATAGAAGATTGGTACATGGTCCAAGGCAAATTGTGCTTGCAAATGGACCCTTTGAAAAGTGGGGCATTGATGCTATGGGTCCTTTGCCTAGAGAAGAAAATGATAAACTTTACATTCTAGTGGCTGTAGATTACATGACTAGGTGGGTAGAGGCTCAAAGTGTGGCAAGGGTAAATGGGAAAACAGTGAACAGGTTTGTCTACACTAATATTTGTTGCAAATTTGGCACACCTCTAGAGATTTTTTAAAATAATGGTCCAGGGTTCAGGAAGGGTTTACTCACAAAATTTTGTAAAGAGATTCACATTCTACATCACCATAGCACACCCTACTACCCACAATCAAATGTTTTGGTGGAGAAGGCTAATGATTTCATTGCAAGCATCATTAGAAAGATGGTGCAAAACAAGACAAAGTTGTGGGATGACTTCTTGGATGGTGCCTTGTGGGTGTATCGAACCACATATAAGGAAGCCACATAGTTCACACCATTTCACTTGGTCTATGGTCAAGAGGGTTTGTAGCCTATCAAGCTCAACAATCCAACAATGCGGCTCCACAACAAAGGGATGGGGGGACATCAAGATGCATGGGTAGATCACATTCTTACATTAGTAGAGCTTGAGTGGAAGAGAGAAGCATCTTATGAGTGATACAAAAGGAAAGCTACACAAGCAAAAGATAAGTTTGACAAGAATTTGAA
The DNA here is from genome assembly GCF_014529385.1 of Adiantum capillus-veneris. NCBI lineage: Eukaryota > Viridiplantae > Streptophyta > Polypodiopsida > Polypodiales > Pteridaceae > Adiantum > Adiantum capillus-veneris. The sequence continues at coordinate 136,206,074 of NC_140954.1, forward strand.
GGATAAAGGCATCAAGGAAGAAGATCTTGTGTTAAGGTATGACAATCGACTTGATAATTGTTCTGATGCCAAGTTTGAGACTAGATGGCAGGGATCATATGTTGTGAATAAGGCTGAAAATTTCAATTCAAGTTACTAGTAGCTCATGGAATTGAATGGTAAAGAGCACTCTAAGAAGGTAAATGGGTATCGGTTGAAGCCCTATTTGAGTCGCCTTCTACCAAAGGATCTACTAAATCATTGTCAAAGAGCTACTACCTCATGCAAGTATTTCTCCTTGATGCATGTGTGTAACTCGAGTCGAAGTGACAAGGAGCCACACGATGAAAATCTTGTTAAGATACCAACTATCCATGAGGACTCAAAACCACTCTCTTTGCAAAGGATAATGGTACATGAATGTACCATCATCTTGGGGGAGGGCTAATGATAGTTGTTTTTTGGCTATCTGGAATTTCGATAGTGAGCTACCTCACTCTATCAAAATCACACAAAAACAGTGGCTATCCTCACCACCCTTTCATTATACATAGGCGTGTGTGAGTTAGGAAAATTTTCCCATATCTTCTTAAAACCCTCAGCTAGCTAGTCATTGGGCTAGTTGAGCCAAAAAAATAAAAATAAACAAAAAATAAAATTAATGTATGTCTCATTTGTGTGTAAATATTTCATTGTATATAGGGCCTAAATATAGGGATTTTTTATTATAATTATTTTGGTATTTATTTAAATAATTAAATATGCCTAAGTATGTTATACTCACATTACCATATTTTTTCTTACCAGTGTGCATACTCTTTATTATATAAATAAATGTTTTCATGCAAGTTTCTCCAAATCTTGGTGTGAATCCACTCCAAGAAAAAATCACAAGACTACCTTCTCTTAGTCATTCCTTTTTCCTTACTTCTTGTAAATAGTCCTAAATCCATAAAACAAATGAGGGTCCCCTCATTTGATTCCCTATATTTTAATATATTCATTTTTTCTATTTTATATTTATATACAACTGATATTATTCTATATTTTAACCTATTTTTTTGTATCATATCCATATATTATATTTATGAATAATCCAAATCCATGTATATTTTAAAACCTATAAGAATATATTAGGCCATGCTCTCATGCTCACTCTTGGAGGATTATGCAAATTCAACAAAAGGGGGCCACTGAAGACTTTTGTAGGAGGAAAAACATGCATTTTGGCATCCACTTCCACTCCAAATTTGAGGAAGTGACCAAAAGGAGAATTTAGCTCACAAATTGAATAATCACCTCAAAAGTTTTCATCATTTTTGGAGCTGTCATCGTTGAGATATGATTCTTTTGGTGGACCCCAATCTGCCCACTTTTTCTCACAAATCACCCTAGTCTTCCCCTCACCTCCATTCACTTCCACACAAACACACTTATTCCTCTCCACAACTCACTCAAACCTGCATCTTCCATGGTTTCTCTCACCCTCCTCACCACCTCCCCTCTCACTTCCTAGCTCTCATATGAATTCCACATGTACATACACCATCCCTATGCCTCTCTCTATTACCTCTAAATCACAATCGAATCTCCTTTTACCTTTTCTCTATATACATAAAATTTATCACGTAGAACCTTGATTAATCTCTGTCAACTAAGGGATTCTCATCAACCAACATCGTCACTTTCATCATGGTGACTTGTGTTTTTTAAGTTCTATTATTTGAGCTTGTTTGAGAAAGTGCTTACTGTGTTTCATTGCCAAATTTGTGTCCATTGTAAGAGGATATTGTGGTGATAGGTCTCCCACACCCTAAGATAGTGTGTATGTGTGTTGGCAATGTTTAGCATTCACTACGCATTGGGTTAGTTTTTTGTACAAGCTCTATGGTTTGTTGTTACGAACCATCTCCATTTGCAAGTTACAAATGAGGTATTATGCAAGTTCCATTTATTTCTCTCTTTCCTTGGTCTAGCTCTCTTTTGCTCCATCTAGTGTGTGTCTGGGTGTGAGATTGCTTGTGTGTGTTTTATTTGCACCTCTTTTGGTTGTGACAAAATCTCTCTTGCGTCCTAGTTCGCATCCCATAACTAGGTAGTGCCCCTTCACTTGTTTGGTTGTGCATTTGTTGTTGCTTTTTCTTGCTTGTGGTTGCCCCAACACTAATTGAGCGGCCCGAGAGCCTCAATGGTGTTTAGAGGTCGCCTCTCTTGTTGCCTGCCCCGGACCACCTCACTAGGAGCCTAGTGCATTCACTGCATATGTTTGTATAACTATGCAAAGAGTGAGCGACCGATCAATTTACACTCAGAGATTGACGCACCTAGCTCCTTGGTCTGTAGAGCTTCCTCCACCAACATCTGCACCCTCTTCGACTGCATAGCCTATTGAGCATGCCTCACCATCATCGCCTTCAATTCTCTTGGTTGTTTAACCAGTAACCCCCGAGTGTTTGTTCTTTGATTTAGCATCATCATCTAGTGAGTTCTCTTCTCTACACAAGGCTATTTGCAAGATTCAAAGATGGGGAAACAAAATCTATAGAAGATGCAGGAAGCAAACACTAGAAGAGGTCCTTCGGTGTAGCAACGCTCGTAGTGCACATTGAAACATGGAAAAGTCTCAGCGTCGTTGTTGGGAGGCATTGTAGTAACAAACTAATCACAACCCACACAAAATTATCAAATCTATGGATTTGCAACCCGGCTAGGGAATGGAAGTACGAGCATCGGATGAATAGAAATAGAGGATTCAAGAGAACACCTCTCCAATGCAAGTAGAGATTAGCCATGGAAAGAATAACTCTAATCATATTTTAATCACTAATCAATCAACTCCTACACACATCAGGCCCACCAAAGTCTAACTTACCATAGACTAGAAACCCCAAGTACACTAATGATAAGCACACACTCATTATATTGGTCTTGGCCTCTCCAATCACCACATGTTAATCACGGCACTTCATCAATAGCTACACACACGAGGTGAATGGTGCTAGAGATTCATAAAACATATCTACATACAAGCAAAAAATAGTGCACACACACTAATTACAAGATTAAGACCCAACTTAATCAACCTAATTAGTGATGTTAAATATCACAAATTGAATGCTTATAGAAGAATAGGAGTGGTTAATAGCAAGAAGTACATACCTCTCTCAAATATAGAATATGAGAGTGTAATACTACTTCATGATATAATGAAATGTAGAGAAGAAGTAAACTAATGAGAAAATAGTAATTAGATTAATCAAGAAGAGCTTAATTTAATTACAATGGATTAGCACTAGCCTCTTAAGGATGGATATTAAGCTCAAGGCTAGGCCATAGAGTGAACACGAGAGAGAGAGAGAGAGAGAGAGAGAGAGAGAGATCTCAAAAGTGGATCCTCAAGAGTGGATACTCAAGAATGAAGTCTCCTTGCATAAAGGCTTTCACTACAATCCCTTCTACTATGGGTTTAAGCTTGAGCCCTCTAGCTACGATATACAACTTTGGAACTCCCAATAAGCCCAAGACTTATACAAAGTGAGTTGGAAATATTATGCACAACCATAGCATATCTTCCGCTTGATGTATAACCGATGTATCCTGTGTTAGCCACTGCTAACATTCCCCCCTTCCTAGTTTGGTACACGTCCTTGTGTGTCGGTGAAGCAAAACACGGTGACATGGTAGAAAGCAAGTCCATGGAAGAAATGTTGAGCTGCAAAACATAATAACAAGTAATGAGCATCAAATGCCACCAAGAATGAATAAAATATGAAGCATAATGAACAATCATGCAAAGTGAATTTTTTGCTTTTTGAAGATGGGTTAATCATAGTAAAAAACTAGACATCATAAAGCAAAATAGACACCTATACTATTGTGAAGATTAAACCACTTGAAATTTCAATTTTACGCATGAAACACAAGCAATCAATTAAGACCCTAGGCTAATGCAAGGTCATAAACCTACTAGCCTAAAAACTATGTGCTCAATGTTAATAAATTATTCAAGCCTATCATAGCTATGGGCTATAAAAATCTCCTAATCTATTAGTACATTGTGAAAGCTTTTTGAAGCTCATGGAAGATTTATTTTTTATCATTCATAGAAAAAAGTAAAACACATCACAAGGCTACCACTCAAGGCAAGTCTAGGTACGACTCTTGGCTCCTTGATCCCTCAAGAAGGTGTTCCAAAATCCTAGTAGCCTACCAAGGCAACGGCTAACCCCTATCAGGCCAGGGCATCGGTTTAGGTCCTTGATCAAGCGAGCCAAGGTGATTCCCCTCGCCTGCCAAGTGCCAATAAGGCGCTAGTCCTCACATAGACACAAACATAACATAACATAGAAATTCTCTTTTCATGTGTCTAGTAGCATTTTTTTGCTACTTTTTCTTGACACTTTTTTGCTTCATTGATTCATTTTTTTAGCACTTTTTTATTGCTTCCAAGATGAGATGCTAATGGCAATTGGACTAAAGCACAATTGTGAGTATGGTTTTTGAAATCAAGAGCATTCTATAATTTCCCAATGATAGCTACCAATGCCCTTCTCTTTCTCTCTCCTTTCCCATTTGTCTCTCCCTGTCTCCCTACTCAAAATAAGAAAAAAGATCGGGCTTCTCCCAAATTATGAAGGTGCCTTAGCATGGATTCGAATGATGCACCAGAAGAGGGGGTTCCAACCCCCCTCTTCGTGTCACATTTGCATGAGGTGGAGGAAAAAGGCAATAATCAAAGTGAGCTTCAATGGGGAGCTCACTTTTTGATTGGCCTACATCAATATGGGAGCCTCGTGGGCACACTATGTGGGCACTCGTTTCTCCCTATGTGCACGATAAAGCTTTCTTTCTAGGGAGTATCAACAGATAAATATTGGGCCCATGTAAGCTCACATACTTTTTGTAGTGAATGCTTGTCCTCCATGTTGAGCAACAAAGCTTTGCCTTCATCTTGTTCGAACCCTCCTTACATACCTTTTATGTAAGAAGCTTTGATGAAATGGGATGCTTGCTCGATGTCCATGATTGTGTTATCCATTAGGTCACTATTTACTTTTCTTGGTCTTCACAATGTTTTAGCTCTTTACCATAAAAAGGTGACCCATGTGTGAGAGCCATGTGAACTTTTGAAGGTGAAGAGAACAACAATTTGAGCCAGCCCACCCCTTCATTACCTATTGCAGGAGAGAATTGAGAATTGTGAAAGTGATCGCTTATTATTCAAAAGTGCATACATATTCACAACCATTCTAAAAGAGAATCTCTGTGAACGGAGTCAAGTTCTTAGTACAAGGATAGAGAAGCCACTTTAGAGTACAAGAATCTAATTGTAGGATACTACAATATAGACATTTGAAAATCAAGGTGATGACTATCGATGGCTCACTAGTAAAAGAATGCATAGTCTTGATTTTAGAAGGAAGAGAAGTGCAACTTTACTGTTTGGGGATATTGTAGTTTTTTTTGTTTCAAGGAAATGAAAGAGGTGGGGGGCAAAATTTAATAATGCCGTTTGGGAGCAAGAGAAAATAAAAGAATTCTCTTTGAATTTGAAAAAAAATACTAGAAAATGTGAAATAAACTTTAAACTTCCAATTATTCATCCTTGCAAATGCATAAAGAGGAATGCCGTCGTATGGTTAGGAAAATGATTTTTTGTGAACAATATTGGTGTCATAAATTTGGCATACTTTGATAGATGCTCAGGGTGCAAAGTGGCTAGTGAGGATCCCCTTCACTTATTCCTCCACTATCCAGTTACAAGAGGCCTCGTGGGTAAAATTATTAAATGGATACAAAAGACCTGTAATATCCTATTCTTCAAGAATGATTTACTCATAGGAGGAAAGACTTGGAAAATTAAAGCCATCCTTATCTGCACACAAATTTTCTTCTTTTGCTACTTCAAGCAAGTTTAGAAATCTAGGAACCGGCAGGTCTTCAAAAACAACCACATGACGATCAAGTTTAGAAACCTAGGAACCGGATCATCTTCAAAAACAACCACATGATGGTCAATTTGAAAGAGATAATTCAAGAAATCAAGGAAGGGGTCATCTCTATAGAAAACCACAAGAACTAAGGAGAATTGACTCAAGCAATCAAAGTCATTATAATTTTGGAATCAACCAGTCCGTAGATTGTATCTATTTTGTAGCTCTCATCAGTGAGGGGATGTGTAGCTCTGAAATGAGTGATGTGATCCCTCAAGGCAGCGGATGTGCTTGAGGTAATTGTACATGTCTTTTTGGTCTAATATAACACATCCACTCACAATGTCAAAGAGAAAATTAAAGAAATCAAGGAAGTGGTCATATTTATAGAAAACCACAAGAACTAAGAAGAATTGACTCAAGCAATCAAAGTCATTACAGTTTGGTATCAACCAGTCCACAGATTGTATCTATTTTGTAGCTCTCATCATTAAGGGGATGTGTAGCTCTAAAATGAGTGATGTGATCCCTCAAGGCACCCAATGTGCTTGAGGTAATTGTACATATCTTTCTGATCTAAAGTAACACATCCACTCACAATTGTGAGTATGCCTTTTTTTTGGGCATACTCTCTCCAAAAGATGATTCAGCCAGGGTCAAAAAATTTATCTATTACCCAAAGTTTACCAACTTGATAGGCCTCCACTCTTTTTGTTTTTTGCCATATAATTATGAGCGGAGATGTTATGTTAACTCAAAAAATAATGTACAATGAACCTTAAGCACTACATGTGCCTTGAGAGGACAACATTTCCACAAAAGGGGCTGAACAATTCACCATCAAGAGAGCCTATTCTTTCCTCATCCAATAGATTCTCTAGTAAATCAGTGGTATGCTCTCCCCTAGTGGGCACCACCCGAGCAACCCATGCAAATTAGTGCATGTTTTCATTCTTTGGCTTGCACAATTTTCTCAAATCTTGACCCTATTATATATATAAGATCAATGCTTTCACAGGAAACATCCTTGAATTGAGCTACTACATAGTTGCTCTCAAAGACCCAAACCAGGTGGGTTTTGGGCTTTCCAAATCTGCTTTAGGTAGTAGTATCTAGTAATTTGAGTGCACACTAGAATGGCTTGGTTGTGTATCTTCTCCACCGTAGAATCAAGTCATTCCTAAAGAAGAGCACCTTCCACGTCCTCAAAACCCATTTGTAGATTTTGGCAGTAAGACCCCACGAGGAAGGGTATCCTTTAAACAGAAGCTAGGGAGCCTCCAAAGCTGCTTTGCACCCAAAGAAAGTGTTAAAGACAAGCCCTCTATCAAGAATCTTTTCCAATTGGGATAGCCCCCCACAATACCTTCCGTGTGAATAGATGCATTGATTTTGACCATTTTACCTCCCAAATGTTGATTGCACACTTCAACCACTTCTCTTCTGACCAATTCACCCTTTACAATTTGGGTGAGCAAAATGAATCAATCTGCTCTATAGATCAGCTTGTTATAAGTTTCCACAATTTTTCAAAGTCCAAAAATTATATCTTTGGGATAATACAAAGCTTTCCAATTGATGGCAGGCATTGGGCCACTACACAGCACTTTAGATACTCTATTGAGATCAATAGCCTTTCATTCCAATTCAAACTATGTTGCAACATCAAGAAGTCCACATCCTTCTAGAAAAAGTTAAGGTCATCTAAAAAATGTGCCAGTTTAGAGATCCCTTTGTTTTCACCTTTCTAGAAAATTCAAGGATCCTTTTCCTAGATTGGAGAGCCAAAGGGACCATTATAAGATGGATCATTTGGAGTATCAAAAGGTCTCCCCCAGCTCCAATGATGTTGTCACCTTGTTGCACTTTCTTAGAACCTCCCCCATGCAACCCCCTAGTTTCAAACAAGACCAGCTTGGAGCTAGAATTTTCTCATGTACTTTAGCCTCCTTCCATGGGCCTCATTGTGGGTGGAGCTCCACTTTGTCAGTCATATACCATGGCATGATCGCCGAGTCCTACCTTTGATTTGTTGAGGACACTTCTAGCTTTGCACACATGGATTTTCTGGCCCTTGGACTATGTGGATGGCGAGTTCCCAAAAAACAAACCCAAAGCATAAAATGATAAGTTCTATTTCTTAAGCAAAGAATATGGTATTTGGTTTTATATAGTGTCCTCATTTTTTTGGACTTGCAACATTACAGAAAAAGGCTAGGGAAAAGGGCAAAAGTGGAAGTGTCACCATCAATCAATCTCCTGATGCCATTTCTCCTAGCAGGGGACGTCCAAGCCCAAAAACTATAGTTGGGGACCTGCACGTGGTAAGAAGAGAGGATGACTAGTCATTAAATAATTCGAGGAATTTTTAGAAGAGCGGCAAATTGAAATGAATGAACAGTAAGGTGGTAGGTTAGATTCTGAGCAGGGTGACTCGGAGTGATACTTGGAATCACTGAGGTCGAGTCCAGCCTATGGAAACACTTGCTTCATTTCCACTAGGTTAAAAACGCAACTATAAGCCATTGGGTGGTGTTTAAATTAAAATAGTTCCCAACAATTGATCACATTTTTAATGTGAGACAGTTTTGACTAACTCGCATGCAAAAATGGCAAAAATTGTGAGTGTTGGAGGGTTCCTGTACATCTTACAGTACTTGCTAATATAGACCATCTATAGAAGGTGCTTATGAATCCAAAATTCAATTTTGAGTGAGTTTATGATGCTTTGGTATCTAATTTCTATTTTGAAGTCGTTGGACACTCATTCCGTCTTCTTACACATGGTCTTATACATTATAGGAGCCTCTGAGTGATCCATTGTTTGGTGGGTCCCCCTCTCACACCGAAAAAATGGATCCTGATCAGTGGCTTGCAGGCCTGTGACTTGTGTGGACAAACCTATCGACACATTGAAAACTTAGTGTTGGCATTGGTGGATTCCCCCTGTGGAATGTATTCTCTACCCTTTGCAAAGGTTGGCTTGTGCGTTTTTTCCATGACCGTATCTAGCAAACAACGATGTGACCTGTCCATACAATGAGTCACCAAACTGGTGTGGGACAATGTTTTTGTAGGTTTACCTCATTTTTTGCTTGGTCTCTATGCAGTAAGCAGCTGCCCTTAGGCACAATGGATGGTAGTGGCATGCCCTCTTCTATGGTGGCAACCAAGGTCTGGTTCTCGTCTTCAAAGTTTGAATATGGTCGAGTTTCTCCTAATTCTAGCTGCTTATGTATGGTCTTATCTCCAGGAGTTCACCTCTTAGACATGTAAGTTACCACGTGAGTTCAAATGAATGGTCTTTTTGATTGCACAAAGTTTAAAATTTAGACAGGATTATATAGACAAAAGGGGTTTCTAAATTGATTTTAGGAAAAAAAAATGTAAGTTTTTGAAGAAAAAGGGGGATCATTTTATTACCTTAAGCATATAAGTAAAGGAGTTTTTTTAATACCCTTTGAACGCATACTATATGAACATTTTCTTAATGGTGCACTTGAAAGGACAAAGGATGGATTGGCATAGCGTTCTCCTCCCAACCTCCCTACTTATAGCCCTGGGCCCTTGCAAGTAGGACCCCTTAACTTATGCATGGCCCTTAGCTCCTAGCCCCACTGAGCCACTCAGTCCCTGGCCCTTGGCCTGCTGCACGGTCCTACCATTGGCCTGGCATTACTCCCCCCTTGGAGAAGCGTTTTTGTCCTAAAAAACAAGAGTGATGATACACTAATGTTTTCCACAGTGGCATCCTTCATGGATCCAGCTGTTTGCTTGACTGAAACACGATTCAGTAGGAGGTTCAATGAAACCAAGAGCAACATCTTGATTTTTCCACATTGTTGTTCATTTGCAACTATCTTGTGTTACCGGTTCTTATCCAATCATAGTGTAGACTCCATTTAGAGCGCACATGAGCATGCTAAACAAATTATAAAGATGTACCCGAAAGAGTACCTCTTTCACTTTCCATGAAAGTAACTTGCTGACATAACTCATCAGCCAAGTATAAGTCCTTAACTTGTTCTCAAATTTCATCAGTAAACAACCCCACCATAGCTAGTGTTCAAGATTGAGAACCTTACTTACACATGAAGAGACTAAACCTAATCGCAAACATGCTTTAACTTATGGTAAGCAAAATTCTGAGTCGAGCAATAGATGCTTATCAATTGGATTGCTTGATGCTAATGTACGCACTTTGCCTATCCTTTAACACAAGATTACACTTTTTAATATGTCTATCCCCTTGGATAACTGACAGTACTGAAGTGTGTTTCACCCCACTGTTTACAGAAAATCTTCCCAGATGACTGGTAAACAGGGATCACAATATCGTACAACATTGTTGAGGAATCAACAATGTCCTAAATAACCATCATGGTTAACTTGAAAGACCCACAAGCACCCAAACCGAGCCATGACCTCTATTGGTGATTGGTAGATCCCAAAAGGAATCTCATAGAGATACTACACTTAGAGTGCAAAATTCTTCATAAGCAACTAATGTGATGAATATGCATGTCGCTCCAAATCAGCCTTTGCTAAACACTAGGACCCATAACACCTAGTGAGCATGCAATTAGCAAAAAACACATCCGAACTTGTATATACATGATCATTCTTGCCAATACTTATGGCAAATGTGATACTCCTAGTACACATTAAAGAGAAGTGGAAACAATTTTGAAAAGAAATTAAATAATGTCTGTTGCAATCATTTGCAAGCCTTCCTAAAACGTTTGAACCATAATAAAAGGTGAAACATGAATCACTTCTAGGTACAAACAATGAAACTTTTTCATTAACAACTCATAGCCTTGCTATAGGCATAAGCAACCATCCGTTAATGTTTCTTAGCAGGACTTGTACCTTAACAAGTCTTTCTGAGTATCCACTGAAATTGTTCATGACACATTGTGCTGAAAACGGTCCATAAAATGGATTTGACCAGCACCTAAGTGTAAGAAATGTGAAATACGATAAGGATCTAGTAGCAAGGAGAGTAGAGAGAGATACGATGCAAAGTAGATTATTGGAAAATCAAAAACTTTAGATTAGCACACTGTTACAAAGTGATGGCATCATCCACCCATGTGCTCTCAAGGTACAACTTAGATGGAGATTTAGACAACTACAACAAGTAGGAATACAAGGGACTAACAATCCTTACACAAGGATGTGTTGTGTGCGTCAAGTGTGCACTCCAGTCTACCGAATTACTCATGAGAAGGCCTCCTTATATAGATGTAAGGGAGCCTCTAAACGCCCATGTACTGCTGCCCTTAGATAGACAAGTCCAAGTAGGACTCTCCCATGCGCCCATGTGTAGCCACTTTTGGGTGGACAAGTCCTCCTAGAACTCAGCCGCCAGCCAAGTAAATCCGGCCACCTGCCAAAGACCACCGCTATCGGACAGCCATTTTTCGATTGTCTTCCGGTCGTCGTCCCCAGAGGCCCCCAAAGTTGGCCCTGAATTTTCTCCATACCATCCACGATCACAAATAGAGATCTCATCAACGTGCAAAGCTTAATCCATCAATTATATGTGCACCATTGGCTTCTCCTCATAAGGGGGCCTTACAAATTGTGCAGCATATATTGTGGTGGAAAAACTAAGAGAGGTGGGCATTGCAAGTATACCAACACCCCCCCTCAATGAACACCCGAAGATGTTCTATGTTGGTCGTGTGCCAACTCCAAGTTGATGAAGATGTCGAAGTAGCTGGTCTTTTCCTAGAGCTTTGGTGAAGATATCTGCACAATTATCTTTAATAGGAAAATACTCTAGCTCCACAATTTTATCCTTGAACATAATGATACTGAACCTCAATATGCTTTGTGCGTGCATGGAAGACGGGGTTCTTGGCAATCGCCATGCAACTCTGGTTGTCTCAATTAAGTGTTGTTGTTGAATGAAGAGAAACACCTAAGTCCATGAGGACTCGCCTTAGCCAAACTACTTCACAAGTTGCAAAACAAGCAGCTTTATACTCTACTTCCGTTGAAGAAAGATCAACGGTCGGTTGCTTCTTGTTGATCCAAGAAAATACTCTAGAACCAAAAGTGAGAAACAAAATCCAAAAATTGAATTTCTAGAGTCACAATCTCCTGCCCAATCAGAATCACAATACCCACTAAGAGTATTTGTGCCAATGCCATAGGCAATTCCATGGCCCAAAGTACCTCAGAGGGACTACCTGACCATATCAAATAAATGGAGATCCCATCTTCCCCACGTCAAGGGATTGAAGCCCAAACAATGTCGTTAAACATTGCCAAATTGATGGATTTCATGGCTTCAGAAGTTAGAACCACCATCATGTCCAAACTATATGGAGACCCTGAGCTATTCTTAGCTCTTTGAGCTTTCCTCAATGGAGAATTTACGGTCGAGCTACCACAATTTGCACAAATGGATGGAGCTAGGGAGATGCCAATAGAGGAGAAAACTTAGATCCACAACCCAACCTATATGAGAACCATGTTGTAGAAATACCTGTTAACAAGTTGGGACAATACTTTGAGGGCGATGAATCCAATGCAACCATACCAATCACTACTAAGGGATTAACTGTGAAGATGTGAAGGGAATCCTTGATGGTGGCACTAGGGTTAGCATTGTGACTAAAAATTGATGGGAAACTATGGGAAGACCTCACCTTGGGACCACAACCATAGTAGTAAAGATGGCCAATGGGTCTATCATTAAACCTATTGGGATGCTAGAAGATCTCAAGATCAAGGTCTTTGGACATAAAATAAGAAATACTTTCATTGTTATGGATTTCTCCAAGCACACTATGGCATCTGAGATGATCTTAGGAAGTCCTTTCATGAGGGAAGCAAAAATGGTGCATGACTAGTCTAAAAACCATGTCTACTTGCAGTTCCAAGATTCTGTCATTCGAGTGGATCTTGTAACTGATTAAGCACATCCTCTAGGAAACAGTGTTATAATTGATCATAGATCTGACACCAGAGTTCACTCATCCCCATTGCAGTATTGTTACACATGTAAAATGGACGCTGATATTGGGGAAGATTCTCCTTATATGGATGTACTACCTGGGATGACAGAGTCGAACAATGTGGATTGGGTCCACTTAACAGCAACAACAGACACTTGGGGAAACAGGTGGACGACCTGGGAAACACCTGAGGAGGATGAAATGCCACCACTTGTACCCTTAAATATGCCGTAAGCAATGCATATAGCTTCTGATGACCTACAAGATGAAGGTTTGACTAGCATTGGAACTAGTAGCGTCTCACAAGACTATAGCCCACACGATTTGGGGTCAGAATCATCAATTGAAATTGACTCTGAGGATGAAGAATCTGAGTTAAATCTTAGTGCAAATGTGGGGACAAACCATTCAAGGCCCAGTGGTACCCTAGATGACAATCTATCCAAGGGAGCAGAAGACACAAGTAGCGATTCATCTAGTGACTCTTCACTAGAGATCGGCCGTAACCGAAAATTAGACAAGAAGAGTAAGAGATATAAGAGGCAACAATATCAAGCAAATGTGCCTGATAGAACCATACACCTCCGACCACTCCCACTCAATGGCCATGTAACTCTCCCTCTTTCTCTCCTCCATGTTAAAGAATATGATGTTAAAGAATATGCCCATTGTGCTATGGGCGGCTGGACACTGACTATACTATGTTGTAAATATACTTTGGATAATAGTTCAAAGAAGAAGAAGAGAAGAGCAGCTCGTTGAATGGCTGCTACAGGGTAACGATTGTGTGTGTGTGTCTCGATTTGTGTTGGTGTGTGTGTGTAGTCTTCTTTCCTACCTTCTCCATCACCTGCGCACTCTACAAAGTGGTATCAGAGCTCAGTTTGAGGAGCTACAGTCAATACACAGGTTTCCGCAGCTCCGGAAAACAGCAAAAAAGAGAGGTTTTTTGGTCATAACTCCCTCACCCGAACTCGGAATACAGTGATCCAGGAGTCTATCTTTATGTTTTTGGGCGTTCCGGACGCATTGGCATACTCAGATTTGCCAAAATCTGCAATTTTCTGCAGCAAACAGCCAGTTCACACAAGCATAGGAGATGTCAAGTTTTGCACTCGGCAGTAGATTTAAAGGTTACAGGTGAAGAATTCAGCATTTACACAGGTTTTGGAGAGCGACATAGAGCTTTTGCATCATGATATTGTGTTATCGAAGATTATGTTTGGTTGTTGTGGGTCCGTTATGGACAGCCGCCTATGTAAGAAAGGTTGTGGGAAGAAGTTGAGGCGGTTATATTGTCAGATTGAGTACTTTGTGGTTATGTATGGATATGCGGTCAATGTATTTTGGAGAACTGCAGCCTTTGTGAGGGTCGAGTGAGGTTTTTTGAAGCCTTGCCTTGGGAGCTTTGGTACCTTGGCAAGGTGGATTAGGTACTGGAGCGAACCCCCGACTGGCCCCGCGAAAGACCTCATATGTCGTTTACGACTATGGGAAGAAGGTGGATGTATGGATATGTGGTACAGGACAGCGTATGGATTGCATTTGCATACAGGTCCATGTGGACATTGTTTTAGAGTATTTATGCATAGTACTGAGTCAGTCTGTGGCAAAGTGAGTCAGTGGATTTTCCCTTGGCAGTGAGAGATTTTATGTCAGTGTTTATGAGTACTTTGGTTGAGATTGTCACTTGAGATATTGTCCAAATACAAACGAAACTCTGCCGAAATTTTGTCAAAATCCTTTGAAAGAAATTGAGAGAGTGAAGATGGCAGAAAGTTCAACTCAAGTCACACAGATTGTTGGAGAGAAGCTGACTAGAGAGAACTACAGCATATGGTCTTACAGGATGGAGAACTTTATCATGGGCAAAGGTTTATGGGATTATGTTACAGGTGAACAAGAGTGTCCAGAGGTTGGTTTGGAACCAAATAGAGAGAATGTTGAAGCACATAAAACATGGCAAGCAGGAGTAGAAGCTTACAAGAAGTGGATCGAGAATTCAAGGAAAGTGATGCATTGGATTTCACTATGCATTAGTGACTTCTTTATACCACATGTGAAGAAGGCTCAATCTCCAAAGGAAGCATGGGAGATACTAGCAAGAATGAACAGCTCCAATACAGAACCACGAAAAGTTCACTTGAAGCAAAGGTTACATTGTGTATGGCGAGGAAATAGATCCATATCAGATTATGTGACAGAGATAAAGCAAATACAGGAAGATCTTGCGAGCATTAATGTTGAAGTTCCAGATGATGACTTAGTTTCAGTGACATTGAATGGTTTGGGACCGGAATACAAGTCATTGGATACATCTATATCTGTTCGAGGACACATGCCTGATTTTGAAGAGTTAGTAAACCTTTGTTTGCAAGAAGAGGTGAAGTTAGGAAAGTCAGGTCCTTCTACATCAAATAACAATTCCAGAGATCAGGTTTTTTACTCTAGAGGTCGTGGAAACAATAGAGGTGGAAGAGGAAACTATGGTCGTGGAAACAATGTTGGAAGAGGTCAATGGCAAAACCAACAAAGTCAAAGTTACAATGATTCTAGCCAAAGAGGAAGGGGGAGAGCCCGAACTCGTGGACGTGGAGGTGGACGATTTGTACATCCTCAAAGAGATGGATATTGTAACAGATGTGGCATTTATGGTCACTTTGAAAGAGAATGTTACACAAGGCTAAATCAAAATCGTGATCGTGGTGGAAGAGGCCGAGGTTATGGCAGACATGGAGGAAACTTTGCTGGATACAATCCTCATGATCAAAATATATATGACAATAGGTCGAGTGGACATTTATTTCCTATGGAGCATGTTGTTGGAAGCATGGTGGAGCCACATCATACAGATGATTGGTATTTAGATAGTGGTGCCACAAATCATATGACATATCATGGTGAATGGTTTGACAGAAAAGAGAAGTTAGAAGAGGATGAGTTTGTCGCTACAGGTGATGATACTATGCATCGGATTACACATGTTGGTTCAGTTCCATTGCTAGAAAAAGACGGGACATACAACACATTGGGAGATGTTCTATATGTGCCTTCAATCACAAAGAATTTAGCATCAGTTGGACAGATGACAGATCAAGGGTTGCAAGTCCGTTTTAATCGTTATGGCTGCTTCATAGAGGAGTTTCACAATGGCAAACCAGGCAAGATATTGGCACGTGGAAGAAAGAAAGGCCGCTTGTTCTCATTGGAAGCTGGAGATCCATGTTTACACAGTGGTATGTATGCAAACAAATCAGCCACTCAAGATGATTGGGCAAATTTATGGCATAAGAGAATCGGTCATGTCAATTTTAGAAGATTAAAGCATATGCAATCAAATCAAATTGTACGTGGATTACCAAAGTTTGGCAGATTGAATTTTGATCATGTTTGTGAAGCTTGTCAATTTGGAAAGCAATCTCGTTTACCATTTCCAAAGAGGGGGAGAATTAGCCAGAGTCCTTTGGAAATTGTTCATTCAGATATTTGGGGACCTTGTGATCATGCTACACCAAATGGTTGTCGATACTTTATCACATTTACGGATGATTACAGCAGAATGACATGGGTTTACTTTCTCAAGGCAAAGTCAGAGGCATTTGAAGTATTTTTGGAGTTCAAAGTTATGGTTGAGAAAGAGAATGGTTGTCAAATTAAATGCCTACGTACAGATGGAGGGGGAGAGTACATGTCACACAGTTTTGATGATTACTTACGTGAACAAGGCATAAGAAGACAGATTACTTGCAGATACACACCACAACAAAATGGAGTTGCTGAGAGAAAGAATAGAGTCATAGCAGAGATTGCAAGAGCCATGATGAATGAGATGAATATGCCATTAACATATTGGGCTGAAGCAGTTCATACAGCAGTACACATTATGAATCGAACACCAACAGCTGCCATTCATGAAATTTCACCTTATGAGAGACTTTATGGGATCAAGCCAACAGTTTCCTACATGAAAGTTTTTGGATGTGTTTGCTATGTTCATGTACCAAATGAAGCAAGAAAGAAGATGGAGACAAAGGCAGTGAAGTGTATATTCTTGGGCTACCCAGTTGAAAAGAAAGGTTACAAGTGCTATGATCCTACGACAAGACAAGTTTATGTCAGTAGAGATGTCAGATTTTGTGAGCATGAACCATGGTATAAACCAAAGCCAATGATGATAGAAGATGAGTATGAAGAGCAAGAGAATGTGCGTCATGTTGTTGATAAGCCAGGACCATCAACAAGAACTATTTCAGGACCACATATGGCGGAGGAGAGTACAGGAAGTGTCAACCCATGGAGTGGTCGTTTGCGAGATAAGAAGCAAGACGAGAAAGGCAAGAAGAAAGTGGTTGAAGAGAGTTCTGGAGATGAAAGCCTCGATGAAGAGCATGATTTACCACATTTGAGGACACCTGGAAGTAAGCATATTGAGAAATATGTACCCCCATATGCAAGAGTTGAAGAGAAGAGTGCACCACAATTGAGAAGATCAGAGAGGGTGCGTTATCCAGTTGATAGATTGACATACAATGGTTACATGCGTACACATTATGCATACATGGTTTCACGTGTGCAACATAAAGAGCCTACATGTTTTCAAGAGGCAATTGGAAAATCAGAATGGGAGTCAGCTATGGATGATGAGATGGATGCTCTTGTGAAGAATGACACTTGGGATTTGGTTCGCTTGCCAAGTGGAAAGAAAGCAATTGGTTCAAAATGGGTATACAAAGTCAAGTGCAAGTCAGATGGTAGTGTGGAAAGATACAAAGCGAGGCTTGTTGCTAAAGGTTATGCACAAACAAAAGGTCTTGATTATGATGAGACATTTAGTCCAGTTGCAAAGATGACAACAGTCAGATTGGTGATAGCAATGGCAAGTATGTTCGGTTGGAAGTTACGGCAAATGGATGTGGATAATGCATTCTTGAATGGTGACTTGGAAGAAGAAGTTTATATGATACAGCCAGAGGGTTATCAACATCCAGAGTTTCCATATTATGTGTGTAAGTTGAAGAAAGCATTGTATGGTTTGAAGCAAGCATCTAGAGCTTGGTGTGAAAAGATAACCAGATTCTTGAAGAAGATTGGATTTAAACAATCTACTGCTGATCACTCATTATTTTTGAAGCATGTTGATGGAGAGATCATCGTTATTGTTATCTATGTTGATGACTTGATTCTCACTGGAAATCATGCTGAGCAAATTTTGCATGTCAAGAAGAGTTTGTTGAGAGAATTCAACATGAAGGACCTTGGTGAGTTGAGATATTTCTTGGGAATTGAAATTGTCAATACTTTATCAGGAATTTGGATGATACAAAGACAATACGCATTGGATATGCTTGAGAAGTATGGAATGACAGCATGCAAACCGGTTGATACACCTCTTGATCAAAATGTGAAGTTGTTTGATGATGGACATTACATTGAGGATGTCACTATGTATCGGAAGATGGTTGGAAGCCTTATTTACTTGACAATAACAAGGCCAGATTTGAGTTATGCAGTGGGTGTTGTGAGTCAATTCATGCAAAAGCCATGTAAAAGTCATCTTGATGCAGTGAGACGGATTATGAGATATGTGAAAGCCACTGTCAGTTATGGAATGTTTTATGAAAAGAATGGGAAGCTTTGTCTTTATGGTTACACAGATGCAGATTGGGCAGGAGATTTTATGGATAGAAGATCTACAAGTGGTTATGCATTTTCCATTGGCAATGGTATGATAAGTTGGAGTAGCAAGAAGCAATCAACTGTAGCATTATCAAGTACAGAAGCTGAATATCGTGGAGCAGCTTTGGCAGCATGTGAAGAGTCATGGTTGAGAGTACTTATGGTAGAATTTGGTTTTGACTATCTTGACAGTGTCGTTATATATTGTGACAATATTAGCAGCATCATGTTGGCAAAGAATCCAGTCTACCATGCTCGCACTAAACACATTGAGGTACATTATCACTTCATTAGAGAAAAAGTTTTGGCAAATGAGATTGATTTGGTGTATGTGAAGACAAATGATCAAGTTGCGGATATATTCACAAAAGCTCTTGGAAAGGAGAAGTTTTGCTACTTTCGTGAAGCATTGGGAATCCATCATATGCAAGCTCACTCTGAGCTTGAGGGGGAGTGTTAAAGAATATGATGTTAAAGAATATGCCCATTGTGCTATGGGCGGCTGGACACTGACTATACTATGTTGTAAATATACTTTGGATAATAGTTCAAAGAAGAAGAAGAGAAGAGCAGCTCGTTGAATGGCTGCTACAGGGTAACGATTGTGTGTGTGTGTCTCGATTTGTGTTGGTGTGTGTGTGTAGTCTTCTTTCCTACCTTCTCCATCACCTGCGCACTCTACACTCCATCCCCCCACATCTACACGGCATCGTTCTTTCTCCCCCTCTCGCTCAAAGGTTGGGATGCACTGCTCTCTCTCTCTCTATGTCTCTGTCTCTCTCTCTCTCTCTCTCTCTCTCTCTCTCTCTCTCTCTCTCTCTCTCTCTCTCTCTCTCTCTCTCTCTCTCTCTCTCTCTCTCACACACACACACACACACACACACACACACACACACACACACACACACACAGAGCCAAGGAATTCATAGAGGGCATGACTACAAGCATGAAGGAGATAATGGTCAACTGATATTAAAACAAAGACTGAGTGGAGCAGGTAGACGACTTTGGCAATGCTGGATTGAGGAGACTATGGTTGGAAGGACCAGGTGATGGCGCTATAGAAGGAAAACCCGTACACATATTCTATGGGGTTGCCAAGAGGGATTGGAAGGGGGTGGTGTATGCAAGGCCAAAGGTTGCATATTGATGTGTGTAAAAAGCTACAGTTGAGGTGATTGAGAGTAAGGCCAAGGTGACCTTTGCAGATGTTGAAAGTAGGGTCGTGAGGCTGGCTTCAGAGGGGGAGGATGCAACCTGTGACGGCCCTAAGTACAATAAGGGGATCCGATTGTCGATGATTGCACAGTTTGAGCGGCTCCAGGCAGGTGTTCTGGGATGAAAAAACAACAAGGAAAGGGTTGGCGTTACAAGCGAGGATGAGGTGAAGCACCAAAAACTGGTGGAGTTTGAAGGCGGGAGTAAAGAGTCGATTGAAGATTGCCAAGTGGATTGGAAGCATCGCTACCTTTGGTTATTGCAGGAAAGGTTGAAAGGTGGAAAAAGCCATCTAAAGGTAGGGCTACCAACCAAGGGACTCAGTCCCTCATGTCCCAAGAATCAATAGGGAGATTCCAACCATTGATGATGCATCTGCTGCTCCCTAGCGATTACGATAGGCCAATATTAATTGTGATACACCACGTTGAAACTCTATAGTCCCCTTAAGCTTTGAGTTTTCAGAGTTTGGCCAGCTTGCTCACACATTAGTAACCATACTGTTGTAGCTATTCTAGGTCCAATAAGTAATTATAACTCGCACACATTCATAACCTTAGTTTATATTTTCATATATTATTCATCCTACTCTTTTTTCTTGATCATTATAGGAATCAACATACTTTTCCCTCAGACTGATGGTTCCACTTTAATTTTGTCATTGCTCAAATTTTTCAAATCGTGTAGTTATGTTGCTTAGCGCAAAAAAAAAGCTAATTGTTCCAACGGCCGTATCTCGACACAAGCACATTCAATACATTCATGGTGTTGCAGGGTTTAATACATCTCAAATAATCATCTTTGTCATATGTTAGTGCTAATTTGAACACACACGTCCAGTAATGGGCATCATCTTGTCTCATGAGTTTACATTGCTTTCCATAGCTCAAAGAACCCCATCAGGGGTGTAGGGTTGTATACTTTTTTTATTATTCCATTTTATATATATATATAATTTTTCTATGCGCCTTTTATCTTTTTGCACACATGAAATTCCACTCTATCATCAAAGAGTGACATAATGGCTCTCTAACCCCATTTCTTTCATGCTTTCTACGATTGTTGACGATTGCATAAGATTGTAAGGCCTAACTCTTAGGTAGAAGCTAAATATGTAAGGCCTTCATAAAGCATGGGATTATTGGGAGCAATTCCGGATTGTTGGATAGACCTAATCGATTCGTGCCACATGGCACGTTGATGATAACACACCTATTTTCTTCCCTTTTCTTGAGCATAGTCTTATGTAAATGTGTGAGATAACTTTTGTTTTTATAAAAGAAGGTCACTGAGTGAGGGTCTTAGGAACATGGTCATAGTCACAAATTTGGTCACCTCACATCAAGAAACTGTCGTGAATTGCCCTTAGGAGACTTTTGGACATTGTCCTTCCCCTTGGGCTCATTGGAACCCTTGTTTTCCGTGGGCTTAAGATTTCTCTTAGCCCATGTTTGGAAATTGATTTGAGAAGCCACCATAGTATGGTGTATAACCACAGATATGGTGCGTAGCCTTTGGGAGTTGACATACTCCGCCATTTCTTCAGTTAAGCCCACACAAAATTGTTGTTTTTGCTCTCCAAAATCCATCTTTTTGAAGATAGTGGCTTTGAGATGTAAGTCTCAAAACTTGTCTACTTATCTATAAATGGATTCGTAGGGAGAGAGCTTCAAGCTTCGCCATTCGGTGAGTACTTTGTCTTTGGCATCGGTGGCCAAAAACTGCTTCATGATGGAAGCTCTTAAAGCTTTCCACGTTGGTGCGAGAGAATCACTTCCAAATATTCCACCCTTACTCTCAGTTTAATTGAGTTGACACGACCCGCTATAGGTCCGTGGCAAGCGAGATTGTCTGACCTAATACATTTGTAGAAACCACCACCTGAATTGACTGTTCTCCCGATTATAGCAATGCAGCTATAACTATGCCCGCAACTCTCTACTAAAAGAAACAAACTTGCTCTCTCAGTGCTTCTTGCATCAGCTATTACCTTAATTATGTTCGGTTATACTCATTAGCAATGGTGTAATGGAATTGGATTTACAATCAGGTTGCTCTAAGCTTCTTTCTTATGCTCCATCTTATGGTATTACTAGATATTGTATGTCATCCCTACTAGTTTTCACTCTTTGTGCATTATATTTCCACTTTTAATGCCAATGGTAAGCAGATATCACACATTCATGTCGACTTCTCAATGTTAACATGCCATGTCCCCTATATGTCTATCATCATGATTGTTCCCATTTTGTACAAATTCTCTCCCAAATTATCAGTTTTAAAATCAATAGACTCAAGATATTCCACCTTTGGTCACATTATTTTAGTGTATGATTAGATTGTTATTGAATTTAACACAAAGTCATTTTTAGTGCTTTTTTTTAAATAGAAATGTTTTGCAGATAAATCTAAATACAATGTTCTCATATCAAGCTCCAGGAATGACATTTCTTAACGCATTCTGATAATACCCCTCTTGAAACATCATTTCAATTATCCCTGATAAGTAAGTTCTATCTATGTATCTTTAGACCTAAAAGTAACATTATCTACTTCACCACAAGTGCTTATCCCATCTCTTCTCTTCTCTTGGCCCCTCCAAATTCTCCCACCCTTCACCACATTTGCTTATGCGCAAATCTTCTAGTTTAATAGTGGTTTGATAAATTAATGTTTATTAAATTTAAATTCTTTTAAGTGAGTCTTTTTGTAGACATTCTCACACCCTATGAATACCCAAGAACCTTGCAGCATGCAAGAATTTTTCCAAATGCTTTTAAGAAGACAGAACTTCCTTATGTTGCTAAATCCATTGTTTCTAATGTCATGGCTTCTACTTTCTTTGATTGGACTCTTTACTGAGATGACTTGTCATACCACTACTTACATGAGCTGAGTTGGTGTGCGATGATCGCTAAGATTTGGTACATGCTTCCACATTCCAATCTATTCCAATTTCATACCAAACATGTCATTTATTTTTCACTTCTTTTATGCCATGCCTAGTCCATTGGTCACGGACACACAGATTCACCGATTTAGGCAATGTGTAGATACTCAACCTGGTGCAGATCCGCCGATTTAGGCAGCACATTGATAAATTGTAGATTCATGATTTTTAAACTTATACCAAATGCAAATTCGCCAATTCAGGCTGCACGTCTTATTGGTGTAGATTCACCGATTTAGGCAACACCAATCACGAAATCATGCAGCAGTGTGGCTGGCCACCACTATAACTGGTATGATTTTGTTACCTGCGTATACAAAATGAAGGATATTTGGATTTGGATTTGAAATGGGTACATGTTGGCAGATGTTTGGATTTGGATTTGGAATGGATATATGATGATTTTCTATCGCGATAGTGTTGTACTTGAGATTGATGAGAATTGATTATTGAATGATGAGTGTGACCAATGATAACTTGATTCATCAAGGCATGACATATATTGCTTATTCTAGTGGTATGGGACACTAGGATAGGTAGTATGTGGATGTCGACAGGCATAAGCAATGTTGTTTCGTTTCATAAATTTTTCATTTTACAACGTGCTATTCCTAACACAGAATACTAATCACTATTCGTGTACATCGTTGATTATGTGTTATGCGAGGCGTCAAGTATGCTGATTTGTTCATTTATGATTAGCAGTATGTTGTTTAAGGTATTTTGTAGGGCAACCATGCCTCCGTCTGTAGTAGCAGGCCATCTATCAAGTTGCCCCATTTTTTTGAGATTGGGAACCTCACATGCGCCCAAGAACATCCTAACCTCAGTGACATTTGTGTATGTCTCTTTATTCTTTGGATTGCATTCACTTTTTCTGGACATGGTTTTCTACCATATGGCCCACACATGTGTCCAACAATAAGCACTTCGTTGACACCAACCATAGACATTTTACCTACTGACAATGTGAGGTTCACTTCCTCCATCAACCGAGAGAATATCCTATCACAATCATCTATGTGATTTGTTACAAACTTACGACACTCTTTCAAATCTAGTGTTTAATCTTTTTCACCTTCTTCACATCCTTTGATAGGCAAATCATCAATGAAAGGCATTGTGATTTGAGGAATAAAGTCTCATAAGACCTTGTTGATACCATTCATCATATGTGCAACCGAGTCAGTTGCTCCCTGAGGTAAGGTACACATCCTTACCAAGCCCAAAGGTGTCCTCATGGTTGTTAAGACCCTGCTTTCAATTCATACCCTGAGTAGATGTTCGCCATTGAATAGATAGCCTTTCCTACAAATCCTTCTGCAAAGTCATCCACAATTGGACCTCTACCCACATTCTTGATTATTATGACCTTGTTTACAGGTTGCCTGTCTTGGATGAAGCATAAAGCACCATTTTTCTTTGGGACTATGAACCACCTATTTGATTATGAAGCACAAGAAGGATCATAAATCCCCATTTTAATTTCGAATTCAATAATTCTACTAGCTTTGACAAATGAGCCTTTGGAATTGGAATAGGTTATAGATTCCAAGATACATGAGAAATTGTGAAAATCAACACAGGAGCAACACATCTTGGATTTCTAGTTGAAATAGGCATATTTAGTACCAATGATAACCAGATCTTGGACTGTGTTCTCGAAAGAGCACTCTGCCACATAAAATCCTTTGCCAACAGCTATAAAATGACAAGTTTTTGTTGCTTGTCTCCGCTGCCGCCCAGTCCCATAAGCTATGGGAAGACATCCGTTGGCCCATAAAGTACAAGACCACTGAGCGAACACAACAAATCTCTAATCCTTGCAGTGCTAGCTCATGATTGACGTCTTCTGGCATCACATACCCATCCTCAACCTTATTCTGATTGCCCATGTTCACCCTGTGTGTAAGATCTCCGAGGTCAGGATACATACTCGGAAGGGAGATGACTTTAAGATTTTCTTTAGCCCGAAGACGTTGTCATCGGATTCATTCACTCTTTTGCTACCCTCAGCTGTAAACACAAAGTCCATGCTGATGGGATTGCCTCCGCTATCCCCATAGATCACAAATCCTATAAAGAAGACCCTCAAGACTTGAAGAGAGAATATTGATCCCTTCCACACGGGAGGAGAAGTATTTTATGACCCTCCAACACTTGGAGGAGAAAAGAAGTATAGGAGGGAAGGGCATGTTCCCTACGGTTCATAAAATTGGGAGAGGACGATGCCACGCCACCGCCATACACATGTAGGGTTTCTTCCTTTTTGTGTGCACAGAAGCACGTGTGCACCAATTGCATTTTCTATGATATTATAGAAACCAAGTAACCAAATATTAATTACTATTGACATGTGCTAACTCCCAAATTTTACAATCTAATGAGGTTTGGACATTTGATAAACTCAATATGTGCATTTGGGATCTACCTTTGACACAAAAGACATGTACGCTAAATTCAAAAAAATAATTCTCGTGTAATGATCGTTGGGTACCTCATGTATCTTGAGAAAACATCAATTACAATTGTGTCATTACACATCGTAGAAGAGGCGTGAGCTACTTGAATGACTCACAAGAATTGCTTAGTGTATGGACATCATCACAAATATAGGAGCACGTAGGAATTTGTATCTCACTTTTACATCGTACTTACACTTCATGATTGCCCATGAGTTGAACTGAAGCACCCGGCACACTAGTTTAGCAGCTTAAACATTTCTTTGGAGGGTCCCTCGATCTTCCAAGCGAGCTATCCAGAATCCATGGTAATCCGCCGGACATGAGTGACTGGCTTTGTGAAGAGTGTGCGTATTCATTGGCCCAAGTCACTAAGGCCGGGTCAAGCGAGGTGGCGACAAGAAAAACCAAAGTGCCGTGAGGCCTGTGTGGAGAATTCTTATTCGACAGAAAGATTATGGCTCGTTTTTTGACCCACTTAAAATCTGGTAAACCCCCTCCTCCCTTGAAAGGCCTTTGCTACCGCCTACTTTTCAGCGTGAAATGTGCTCCACACAGATTGAATTGACACGAGTGCGTGCAAAGGCTTCAACACCACCACTAGGCTTGGTTCATATATCTTGCCACTGCCTCTTATGAACGAGAGGGGAGGAAGAAAATGTAAAGCGAGCTCTTTGCCACCGGGCTCGTCTGAACCCGGCCTAAGCAAAACTCTCCATCCGCTCTGGTGTGGCAACACTGAGTCCTGACAGAGCCCCTAGGGCCTAAACCACTCCCAGTTTGGCAGATCACGTTGTTTTTTTGAAACCATAAAGAGGGGCGCTTGTGAATTAAATTAGAGGGGAAAAATTACATGATAGTCAAAATTACAAGATATTCTCGAAGATAGGCTCGGTGGCAGATCGCGTTCCCCCCCCCCCCCCCCATAAAAAGCGGTGGGAGTGTATATTAGATAAGTAACAAGGTTACAATATCATGGGGGAGATTACAAAAACAACGAGGTACAAGTAGGGATATACTGTTTGGTACACATCGTGAGATACTCCTTTGATCAGAATTACTTCTGGCATATTCTAGTTGCTTAGTACAATCAAACACTCTCATTCACCAGCTATTTCAATTAAGCAGTGAGCTAAGGACTTCCTGGAGGTGTGCTATGAGCCGCAGTCCATTGAAGTGCTGTTGCCTTAGCTTTTCTTCTTCTGCTCTGCAGTCATCTATCATCCGCTACAGGTGAGTGTAGGAGCCATCAAGCAGGACCTCCTGTTGTTTCTTTATGTTTGCACTGTTGTAGAATCCCATCATAGTCAGTTAGGACTTTCCGATTAG
The DNA here is from genome assembly GCF_014529385.1 of Adiantum capillus-veneris. Lineage (NCBI taxonomy): Eukaryota > Viridiplantae > Streptophyta > Polypodiopsida > Polypodiales > Pteridaceae > Adiantum > Adiantum capillus-veneris. The sequence continues at coordinate 136,232,592 of NC_140954.1, forward strand.
CCTCATAAATTTTGCATTGGTCAAGTTTGAGTTGGTTGGCATGCAAAGAGAAGTGAGAAAAGAGTATCCTCAGACTTTTAATGTGGTAAGCAATGTTAAATATGAAATCATTCCTTTCAAGCCAGATTAACCAGAAAAATGCTCCTCTGATCCTGTTCCAAATAACAGAAAATATTGAAACTGAGTCACCAAGCAAAAATTGTTTCCGGTTGGGGGTGGAGCCCAGGGCATTTCATAAGGGGAGCAAAATATTAGTGTTGGCTAGACAGTTCAAGAACAGATGGGGGATGTCTTCCTCAATTTGGGAGCACCTTTTGCAGGTTCCTGGGCCCATTCCAATAGCCCTCAGTCTGCTTCATGTCCATACTGCTTTGTGCAGGATGAGCCAAAGGAGTACTGAGTGTTTCGCCGAGATTTCTTTGCTCCAGATGTTCTGGAACTTGAAAATCCATTGTTTCTTTGTTAAACTTATCTTCCATTTTTTGTTGAGGGTGGTGTGCATAGGGGCCTGCAAGATGGGGGGGGGGGGGGGGGGGGGGGGGGGGATTTGGGGGGTGGTGGAGAGAATTGCCGTTGCCCCAATAGAGAGCCTTGGGGGAAGGGTCGTGTGCGGGTGAGAGGGACCACTCCATACCTTTCGGGAAGAGAGATTTTCTTGCATCTAGTAGTGTTAACTCCCACCATTGCAGTTGATGGTGCTTGAGGAGTTCAGAGTGCGTAAGCCATCTTGATTTCACTGTGTGCCAAAGGTCCTTCCAGGAGGTTAATCCTTTGTTGTGGATACGTCTAGCTGTCCTACCCTGAGCTTGGGTAAGGGGGGGGATTGGGGGGAATGACCACCATAAAGATTCCTGGGCTCTAATATCGAGGCTGTGCTTTGATTCCCAATTGACTTTCACGCTTGGGTCTATAACTGTTCCAGGCCTTCCAAATAGATTTTAGGAGGTAAGAGCCTTTTGCTATTACTTCTATTGGACCAAAGAAAAGGGTACACCATGGGATGTTGTCGACCCCTTGGATTCCTTTGAGTTGAAACTTATCTACGTGCCGAAAAAGTAGGGAGGCCCATTCCTCTTCAGGTTGGTCGAGGGCTCTAAGAACGAGTTTTACTGCTAGTTTGTTCGCCTAGTCGATGACGTTGGTTAATCCTAGCCCTCCTTGCTCCTTAGGGAGACAACAAAACTCCTACTTGACTCTAGCTATCCCTTTCCTGAGAGGGTCACCTGTCCAGAGGAAGTTCTTGCAGATCCTAATAAAGTCTTTTAAGTGATTATTGGGGGGTCTCCAGTAGGAAAGGAAGTAAAGCACATAGCTGGTAATGTAACGCTTGATAACTAGAGCCTTGCCTGCTAGGTTAGCTTGGAATCCGAGCCATCGACTCATTTTGGCTGCGAATTTCTCCAGGACCCTGTTCCACCTTTGCTTCATGGTGACTTCAAACCCAAATGGAATTCCTAGCAGACGGAAGATAACTCTGTCTCGTAGAACGGAGCAGCCTTGCTCGATGATCCAGCTAGGGAGGGGGGAGTGCGAAGCTCTGATGCCAATTTTGGAGTGGTTGATAACATTCCCAAAACTTCCGAAGTGATTGTTCATCATTGTGTAGAAAGCCATTGGTGTCATCCGCGCCTGCCATTGGAAAGGGAGATGCCCTTGATGCTGCCCTCAACCACTTTGGCTTTGATTAGCTAGTTTAGTGAGTCAGTTGCTGTGGCGAAGAGTAGAGGGGCCATTGGGCATCCTTGTGTGACCGATCGATTAAGGGAAAACGGGTCAGAGAGGGAGTTGTTAAGAGAAACTCTAGCTTTGGCATTTCCCAGTAGCGTTAGAACAAATCTGACTACTTTTGGTCCAAAGCCCATCAATTTTAGGCATTCAATCAGGAGGGTTTACCGTTTAAGCTTCATTTATCACCCAAGCTGCATGCAAAAGCGCAGAGCACAGTGAGCACATACTTTTCCTGCGGCGTGCCTCTCCAGCTTCTCCCCCGCTCCACTCCAAAACGGTTTCCTCTTCTGGACTCGACCTACTGAGTACCGACACCAAGCCAGCCTCTATCGGCTATGGCGCCTCGCTAGGTAAAAGAAAAAACACACACACACAGAGGCGCCAGGTAAAAACACACACACACACACACACACACACACACACACACACACACACACTTTCCTTTAGACAAGGAGATCAATTCACATGGTGCGGTCCCCCCACATTATAACCCCCGTTTCACTTTGTTAAAGCAGGGCGGATTTTCCTTCATCATGCTGCTCTGCTAGGACATGTTACTTGCATCTGTGCTTGTGTGTTTTTTTTTGAGATCTCCCCCTCTCGCTCTCTCTCTCTCTCTCTCTCACACACACACACACACACACACACACAATGTCACAACAGCTGACCATAGCTATACACACACACACACACACACACACACACACTTGGTCATGGCTTCTGACCTAGATAGCATCTATGGGGTTCGCTTAAATGTTATATTGTGGCTTTAGGGGATTTTACCTTATGTTTTACATGCTAAATTACTACCTTGGGGCTGTGGTGGCTCTAGCACCTCAGCTGGAGGGGGTGGTAGACTATACTCCGAATCACTGTCTAAGCTCAAGCGGTTAAATTGAGCTGTTGCCGGGTAAGGGACTACCCTGTGCTGTACAATTGCTTGATTTATTATCACATGGTTGATATTAGAGTGTACCAGTGTTGGCTACCCTATGGATACTATCCACTAAAGCTTTAGTCTTTAAAGGTAAAAACCTAATGTCTAGCCCCTCAAAAACCTGGGCGGCTTTCACTGTCTTAGCGTTTTATCATGGTGTCGCGACTTTCTTACTATATCACCGCCCCGCTCTGATGGAAAGCTGCCTGCTTTGGCTTACCATGTAGCCATTTTATTATTTTGCACTTCAATGGAGAACAGTGAATGGCAAGAATGAAAGTCAAGCATGAAGCTGTGGCAGACAATGTCTTCAATCCACAAACTGCTGAAAGGTAACTTTCTTAATGTGGGTGTCTATCAAAACCCCTGTTGGTGCACGGGGTTCTCTTGTTTGTGCTTCTTTTGCTGTGCTGTAGCTCAATCGGCAGTAGATATGCTGTCTAAATTAGTTTTCTCAACTTGGGCAGTAATATGGCTACGATGGATGATTTATCAGCTAAGACCATAGAATTTCTCAGGGCAAGGTTGCTGGCAGAGCGAGCCACATCGAAATCTGCTAGACAACAAGCTCAGGAAATGTCCGAGAAGGTATGCTAAGTCTTGAAAGCACATCTACACGTTTGATTGTTAGATTCTTTTGAAGCAGTGTTAAATGCTGCTTGACAGCTTCCTTAAGTGTTTTTAAGTAAGTATTTCAATGTAAGTAATTGCATGAGGAGTGATGATACTGTAGATCCCCGTAGACAATAGCGACATCTTATGAGCAATTTCACTAAACCTATAAGAGAATTGCATGAGGAATGGTGGTATCTCAACAATGACATCTTATTAGCAATTACACTTAATCCTAGAGAATTGCATGAATGCCAGCGGTACTGTAGAATCCCCGTTGACCGTGGCTGTAAGGAGTGGCTAATTTGTCTGCTACGGGCTCCGTTGTTGTAAGTGTTAACTTAATGTGATCAAGAGGCATCACTATGTTTTGATTCTCTACCTTTCGCTGATTTGTACCAAGCTTTTGTATCATTTGTAGCTATGCCAGAGGTGGGGTAACAAGTGGCTTGCAAAACAGATGCAGGGACTAAAGAAGTAATAGTTTAAGAAATGTCTTCTATAATGACATACCAGTGTAGACAAATGATAACCATTAGAACTTGGTTACCTCTTTCTGTATCAATTGAATGCATGTATCTTGGGTTCCAACGGATCCCTTTTCTTTGCATTCACCTCATTCCCTGGGCAAGCTTGACCTTGATGAGAAAGGATACTCAGCATCTATGTACACCAGCTTTGGTTTGTGAAGTGCACAAAGTGCTTGCGAGGAGTAACCTCTTTTGTTATGCAGGTCAATAACCTGCATATCCGCCTCGAGACAGAGATTAAGCACAGAAAAGAAGCTGAAGCTGCAATGGGAAAGGTGTTTTTGGCGTTGAAAGAAAAGGGCGTTCTTATGGACAGAGTCTTGTTCTTCCCTACAGATTTGAATGGGAATTCAACGGGTGACGCTTCACCATCAGATTACAGCGAAGGCGCAAAAGAGTTGTCTGGAGAGGTTCCTTGTTCCCCCATTCAACATGGAAAAGGGGAAAGAGATTAAAGCAGCACCCAGAGGAAGGGCATTTTGGAATGTGTGACTGAGCTGCATGGGAGCTTATCCATTGTGGAGGGTACTGAAGATACAAATGGCACCAGCGATGCTCCTGGTGCTAATCCAGTTGAGAGGAAAGCACGTGTCCCTTTGAGGGACATTGCTGAGCACCCGCATCGATGCTTGATGGAGCATGGCCATGACAAGAAAGAAGTTTGCCAAGATCATCGTATGCTTGATGGCACCCCTATTGTAAAGGGTGATATAGGGACAGGGCAAAGCATCCAACAAGGGTATACTTGTCAATCTTATTGTTGACGATCCTTTTTCATGCTTAGATGGTTCCAATTAGGCTTTAGATTTACAATTTTTCAAGGCTGAAGATTTTGTTCTGTATGCCAAATTGTCTTATTATCATTTCTAATGTTTAGTTTTTTGCAGGCTTTGTATCACAACAAAATTGAAAGCATTGCTACAACAGATAGAAGAAGAGGTGGGTGCTTTTCCTGAGGAGCAGCCACTACGTGCTAAGCTCCAGGGGGTTGCGGGTCACTTAGAAAACATGCTAGATAGGGGTCAAGAAGCAGGTTTGGAGAGTGATCACGTAGAGAGCAGCAACCAGCCTGGGATTATCAATAGCTCATCGGAAAGGGTCATTGCCCCTGAGGCCAAAAACTGTACCCACATGGAGGAAGGGATAGACAGAAGATAAAGGTTGGCTAAGAGGTTATTCTCAAGCCCCAAAGCTCAGCTGCAACGTAGGCCTTTAATGTCCTCGACAAGCACACTCTCTACACCCTCTATGGAGAACACTTTTCTGGACAGCAATGCGTTCTATGAGCGAAAACCATCTTGTGACTTGCTGAATGGAGCCAACAGGGATGCATATGATGGGCCATGGATAGGGGGCCATTGGCTCCACATGTGTTTCAATATGACAATCCACATTTGCAGATAACATATCCGCCATCCATGGCTGATTGGGGTTCTATCTCAAGGAGCAACAGTCACACGGGATTTGAGTCTTCATATTTGGTAGAAGTTCCGAGTCCGAAGAGCTCTGATGCGCTCTCTGTTGGGGATAAGTTGCGGCCCAAACATGGGCGACACAATGATGATGTCTGGTCTCCAGCAAGAGCGTTATCAGGCTTTGAGGGGCAGAATGCATGGTTTCCAGCTAGTTTAGACAGACAATCTAGGGCTATGCTCCCAAATGGCTTATACTTAATGACATCACCAATGAGGGCCTCATGGAACAGGGTTACAATCATCCGAATATGTATCTTCAAGGTCGGTTTCCTCATAGCATACTACATTCTCACCAAGAATGAGATCCAAGAAATTCTATGATTTGAGCTGTGCCATGGCAACAATTGAAGGACTGTTCTTCATATAACGATGAAGCTGCTTCAATCATGGATGAGAGAAATGGGAGACTTGGAGGTATTCTAATGGCATTGGATGCAGCAAGGCAGCATGTGCAAGGAGACGAACTTATGGGACCTCCTACACCGATGGCAGTGGATGCTTGGCTTAAGAGAGGGTATCTCCATGGGGATTCTGGTGAGCAACTTCCTCCTGAGTTTCAACACGACACATGGCGGTCATGCAACCATGCGCCAATCGTACAATTCCCACCTTCTCCTACCTCAGAGCATGGATATTCTCCATTGGAGAGGCCCCGTGGTGGGCATCGCAGAAGTAGTTCTGTGTCAACAGACTTCATGATGTCTGAATGGGACAATTCGCAGCCTCCAAGAGGGGAGGTCCATTTGGGGAATGGCATCACTTTGTATACAGACTGATCTTGTCATCAATTAGCAACATTGCTCGGCAGCCACCCGGCGCCAAGTGAAAGCTGCAGCATTGGGCCTATTTAACTCTGGTGTCAGTAAGCATCAAGCATAGAAGGGGCTCTGTTTCTTGCATATGTAGTAGTGTAGCTCATTTGTAGGAATGTGATTGCAAGCTGGTGGGCAACCGATTAACAAAGGTAACAACAGCATTGTAAAAGGTGCAAGTTATTAAGTTTGATTTCTTGTGAGTGGATTAAATGCAGGACATACATAATTACATGACAAATCCATCACCAAATATAAGAAAAAGGGCTCTCTCTCTCTCTCTCTCTCTCTCTCTCACACACACACACACACACACACACACCCCCTTGTAAGATCAATGTTGAAACAAACCCTTAGCCTCCAGTCAACCAACCAGGTAGCAATTGTGATACCTAGTGCTATGGTACGACCCTTACACTAGTGTGCTGACTCGTTCCTTTGACATGGAAGAATCCGCTTGCTTTTGATATGATGCCATTGTACTGGCCCCTCTACCTCAATCGACATATGCATGAAGAAGCTACCAGGACACCCTAGTAGAAGAAGAAGAAGCTACCAGAAAGTCTAGCAGAAGAAGAAGACCAAGTCGATGAAGAAGCTACGAGGACACCCTAGCAGAAGGCCTTGGACTATTGGATACACCTCGGTAATTTTAACCAACTTTTTACCTTAGAAAAATACCAGTTTGAGCACCGTTTGCCTCATAAAAAATTGAACTATAGATCACATTATGTCCAAAAATTTCCATTCGTGGATTGTGAACACATCACGTCCAAACTTTCCTAGACAATGAAGTTTGAAAACACATCTTGTCCATAGTCCCGCCAATAACAATGGATTGGCGTGCACATCTATAGTGTTTTTATACGTCGTGATGGTTACTTGCCAAATGCATGTGCCTTGAACTTCGACCCACGGGTTCAAACACCAATCAATAACTTGAACTCCCAACACACATAGGTCCACCTCATTTGTAGGGGAGCTTTTTTTGCCCCTCTCTGCCGCTCACAAGCGTCTCCCTAGTTGAAGCTACTTGCGACGATGACCACTTGACTAGAAATTTGGTGTCGTGGCCACTGTGGGCCCACCACGTATGCCATGCCGATCTCCTTTGTCAAATCTTTATCAACCGATATCTTTGAGCTTGCCTTTGCCTTCCACCGCTTGTGACTTCTTGCTTTTGCCTTTGTTTTTGTATTCCCGAGCAAAAAAAGTGTCTTCTCTCATTTATTATAACGACTCTCGGACCTCGTGGGTATCGAGGCAACTAACTGAGCACTCGCCCTGCCATTCTTGTCAAATTTGCCTTTGCCTCTGTCCTCTAGAGAACTCATGCATTTGCCTTTGGCTTCACATTCTCAAGCCAAACAAACATCTTCATCTCCCTTAAGAACTTCAGTCATGCATAGATTGCTAGTGGTGTTGGTGGCAGATCCACTTTCCGTAGTTGATCGTTGATGTTATTCTGGTTCTTCTTCGTCGAGACTCTCTGGAATGGCCCTCAAAACTTGGTACAAGATTTACCATCAAAACTGTCAAAGGTCCAGTATCGTAGCTCAAGCTCGCAGTGTTTCAAGATGCTCACTCTGCTGGAGCACTTATAAACACCAACAAGGTCATAGAAAAGTTCTCGTGCCCATGCAATAGCACTGTTGGGATGACATATCAAGATGCCATCAAAATGCCGGCGATTGGGGTTCCCTTGGGTCCTAGCGTTTTAAACACCCTTTGAAGCTCTGTCTCGAAACGCTAGGGGTAGCTCCGATTGGTTGCCTCTCAATTGCTACACAAAACAAGCTACAACATGTAAGCGTTTTAGAAAGCAGCACCTCACGATTGCAAAAAGGAGCATTTTCAAGCCCGCCTCTGTAAAAGCGCTCGCCTAGGGCACCAAGAAAACTAGAGTGCTTCGTTAGCTACATTGACACAATTTGACGACCATTTGATTTAACAACATGAAAGAACATAAGTGAATTGAGAATGGAACTATATATATTAGTGAAACTGTTTGATGTTTATAATACACATACTGATGTAGAATGAGTAGAAGAATTAATGAAATTTAAAAGCCAAGGACAAATTTAAACATGTTGCTCTCTAATTTGTTTATCTTGTTGTCAATACGACACAAATGCGTATTTCAGACAAGATTCTCCTAGAGCACTTATTGCTCTCTTAAGTGCACCATATTTGGCATGATATCGACCAAACCATTGCCAAGCTCCACTCTATTAGCATGCCAATTCAACGGAAGTACCAACAATTTGTCTCAAGCTGACAACACCTAGCAAGCGGCATCTTCTCTGAGTTTCCCCCTTTGGATGCACAACATCAGGACATCGTGCTCTTGTACTCTTCTCTTTTATCATTAATCTCAGAGCATCCTTTTGGCTCATGCTATTGTAATCATTTCCAATTGTACTTATTTGAATATATTCTAGTTTCAGTATCATTTTTCCATTTCCATTTTAGTTTTGTCTTGTCTTTGTTTTGAACTAGTTTAGCTAACTCTACTAACTCAACCTCGAATAAATGTCAGAAGTGACCAACTCATTCCATTTTAACAATCACAGTGGTGAGATGAACTGCTCTTGATAGGGAATCTCTCTCTCAATCGGATTTCCGAGTTAGCCAAATTCAATCATGCTGCCCAAAAGAGTTGGCTATGGTAGAAGACCATCAACCATATTTGTAGACAATCCAAATCACATTAGCCCAAAGGAGTGAGAGCGAGACTTCGACAGGGTGGCAATGAAATCGATCCGACCTTGGATTAGCGAGAGGCGGACAAATAGGATGAATCCTAGTACTCTACGAGATCCAGGCATTGATGGTCGGAAAGAGTAGAGAGATACTCTCAATTTGGTGAGTCTCAGAGGAAAGAAAAGGGAAAAAGCAAAAAACATATAGATGAGAGTGATGGAAGCAGAAAGAGTCACAAGTTAGGACACACGAAGACAGAGCAAAAACCAGACCCAAATATTGTAACTAAAATGGATGATAATGACAAGTGGGATACAGATACTGATCACTACATCAAGAAAAGGACTAGAAAACGCAAGTCAACATCAAAAGCAAAGTCTAGGCACCATGAAAGATCCGCTGATTCAAAGATTGTCTTTCATGTGCTCAAAGGAGGAAAGAAAGGCGAGCCAGATGTCCATATTCAAGCCTTTGAACAATATGCTAAGCTCAAGGACATTGACAAAGACAAATGGGGAGAATGTTTTTCTTAGACATTGAAAGATGTAGCTTGAAATTGGTACTACCATTACCTAGCATACTGGATCATAACATATAGTAAGTTGATCAAAATATTCCAGCTCGAGTATTCAAATAATAGAGGGGATGAAGATATCTTATGTGAACTCGATAGGATAAAACAAGGTAAATTTGGAGCTATGTTGAGAAAATTAAGGACCATATAGCTACACAAACTCGCGTCTGAAAAGAGAATGAGGGTTTGGTTCCTTAGCTGCGGGTTTAGAAGTAAAAAGAGAGATTCCAGTCCCCACAAAGAGATACATTGATCTGGTGAAACTTACTTTGAAATTCGAATAACAAGCCAAACAGGAGAAGGGTCACAAGAGTAGACGACATTTTAATGATATATCGAGATGATGAAAACTGAGGAGTTTGATTGCACCTCTAGCTCCAATTTATTTGATAGCAATTGATATGATAAGGGCAAGAGAAAAAAGAAAGGATCTTGGACAAAGAAACTCGAGGAGATGTCCAAGCAACTTGCTAAAATGGAGAAGGCTAGAACCCAGTCAACAAACTTGAGACCTAGTGTTCGAAGTGAAAATCTAGGGATCACAAGTTAGATGAATGTAGTCAATGTACCTATTGTAAAGCCATGTTTGAAATAATTGCAAAATTAGAATTCAACGTTTTAATTGGCTGCTCATTCCCTATCCGAGTGTGACAAGGGTCTGATATCAAAACCTACAGTGGGAGCTGAATGTCTTGGCAAAGCCTGCCTTGCAAGGCTATTTCACAATTTGCTGTCTAGTTGGGACTCAAGAGGGCTAAATAGATAGATAGATAGATGGATAGAGAGAGAGAGAGAGAGAGAGAGAGAGAGAGAGAGAGAGAGAGGTCTTGAGGATGGTTGCTTAGCATGGTAATGACATGGGCAAGGGTGTGTGGGCTGCACCAGGTCGGACTCTGGAAGCCGGCAGACAAAGTTGGTGACAAGTTTGGACGAGGTTAGTAGGAAGTACGAGATTTTCAATTCATAGCCTCTTCACCAACAACCAATATGGAAGCGTATCCCAAGCTGGATCACTTTATGGTAAAAGCGTGTGTGTGTTTTCTTTTATGTGGTGCCCTTTAATAAAGAAATGGCGCTATAGGAGTCATTGTGAAAGAGCTGATGTAGCCCTACAAAAGAGCCCATGGACGTCTTCCTCGACAATATAGAGTTGCAACGTGAACCGGGAAGGCGCAGGCCCCTTGTTGTGGGAAGCGTGGGAGAAAGAGATCAACCGACACTCAAATCCTGGGCAATTACCGTAATCAATATTAATTTGAGTAGTGCCTTAAGTGCAACTTAATCATTAACCAAGGTGGATGTTAACAACACCATCATTTGAATAAACTAAAAACAAGGAGTTTAGGATCCCTTTACAAGTTTAAGTGGACGGTTAACAGCTCCAAGACTTATCAAAATGATTAACATCTTAAATTGATGACTATGATGCCTTGTTGCTCTTTTCCTGCTTCAATCCCCCTTAAGCTTCTCAAATCTCTTGCATTCTTTGCTTTAAAAAACTCTCAAAGCTCTTCTTTTAGTATTTCCCTTCCCCTTGATGATGTTAAAGATGGTGGCAAAGATTCTCTGTCACACCCCACCACCGCGTTGGCTTCAAGACCTCCTATGTAGCCCTTGAATTTGTCTTGAAATTCCGAGTTAGAGAGAGAGCTTGTGCTTTCTTCATGCCGAGAAAGAGATAGAGAAAAGCTTCTCCCGTGCTATACCTTGCAGGTTTTAGAGAGCTTCGCCTCTCTCCTTCGTTCTTCCCTCTTTACCCTCATGCCCTATTTGCTGTTGGTACTTCCCTCAATCTCGATGCCAAGAAAGGGATTTGCCTTGAAGTCCCAAGATAGCTTGCTGAGAGAGAGAGAGAGAGAGAGAGAGAGAGAGAGAGAGAGAGAGAGAGAGAGAGAGAGAGAGAGAGAGAGAGAGAGAGAACAAGAGCCTTCTCTCTTCCCGAGGTTGAGTGAAAAAGAGATAGAGAGAGCGAGAGTCCGCCTTAGTCGAGAGAGGGGGAGAGATCTCCTCACCTTGTCCTCCGTCCTCCTTGTTCCCTCTTCAACCCAGGCTCTTGTTATTTTTTCCTTCAAGCCTTCACGTTTTTTCGTTCATCACGTTCATGTCCTTGCAGAACCCACCAAGCCTCAAGCTTCCTCATGGGCCTTGCTTAACCTCGTGGGTTTACTTCCCCTTGCTCCTCACAAGGCTTAGTCGAGAGAGATGAAGAGAGATCTCCCTCTCCCATGCCTTTGATCCTCCTCTCTTGCCCTCGAGCCTTGCTTGTTAACCTACGGCCTTCAATTCCTCCCTTGCCTTTGATGAAGCATAACTAGGTGCAGTACGCTTCCCAATAGACGACTTTTTGCACTGAAAGCTCATCAATAACTTTATGTGCTTTCTTAAGGGCACCTCATTTAACATACATAATGACCAAGGCAATGCTAAGCATATCATTTGGCTCCAACAACTTCTAGCATTGGTGTAAAACAATTTGCACCTCCCATGACATTGCCCTATTTGGCATAATCTTCACTAAATGAGTGCCGAACTCAATTACAGCTGAGCATACCGAGTTATCAATGCACTATAGGAGATGAAATTTTGGACAAGATGCTCCTTGAGCACTTATTGATCTAGTAAGTTCACCGCATTCCAAAACCTGGTTGACAACCCAAAAGCTCCGAGATGGCACACTGATCGAGGCGACCAACCTAGCACAGCACTGGCCTCTAATGAAACTTTACTGGCAATATCTTGGAAACCAAAACTCTGATTTCCGATCTCAAAAGACCGACACGCTCCACAAGATGAGCACTTCAAGGCAATGCATTCACTTTAACCCTAACCCTTCATCTATAGTTATCCAATTTGGTACGGATCTGCAATCCACTCAACTTCAAACTGTCATAACTTCTTCAGCATAGCTCTAATTGACGGGATCTAAAGATAGGATTGTAGAGCATTTTGAGCACTACAGTTATTACATTATAAACCTCCAATTTTGATAGCTTCAAATATCTCATCTTTTAGCATTATTAAGAGGTTTTGTCCCTTTAGAGCTGCATCTGGCATACATTTAGCATTGAGCTAGCTTGTTATCAAGCCCTAATCACTGATCAATGAACACATAGACTTCAAAGAAGCTTAACTTGCTTTAGTCTTTTTCTTAACATGGAAGTGGAGTTGCACGACATCCACCCCCTCTGAGCTTGCACAGCCTCCGGTCTATGCCAATTGATCTTTAATCTTCATGCAAAACCTGTAAACTTATAAGCACTGCCCACTGTGAGCATGTTTTAAAAATTTTCCAGCCTATGGCCTTATTGCAATATACCCTCCTTGAGGATCATAGGGAAAACACAAGAATTTTGATCAATAGAGCATTAACCCATAAACCATCATGAAAACCACCTAGATCATATGGCATATAAGTCAACCACCCAAAATCATGATCATAGGAAAAACATAAGATTTTTTTATCAATAGAGCATAAGCATGAATTAACCCATAAACCATCATGAAAACCGCCTGGATCATAAGGCATACAAGTTAACCACCCAAAATCATGATCATAGGGAAAACACAAGAACTTCTGATCAATAGAGCATAAGCAATTAACCCATAAACCATCATGAAAACCGCATGGATCATATGGCATATAAGTCAACCACTTAAAATCATGATCATAGGGACAACACAAGAATTTATGATCAATAGAGCACAAGCATGAATTAACTCATAAACCATCATGAAAACCACGTGGATCATATGGCATATAAGTCAACCACCCAAAATCATGAGCATATCCAGCTCTGCCCGGATCAAATGGCATATCAACCAGTTGCCTCGGACAATGCATATACATGTTTCTTCCTTATCAAAAGCTAACTCAACATCCCCTACATCATAGGCTAACATCAAATCCCATATAGCATCGAGTATAATTAGATTCTTCCATATCCCTTGAGCAACTGGCTCATCCAATTGTTGATCATCAATCACGGGTAGGAGCATTGGTAATGCACTTCACCCCGTTTAGCATTGGAATTCTAGTATTGCATATTTGAGTACATGAGTGACTTGGAAAAACTCTCTTCATTGGGCTCCCAAGATGCATTGGAAAGCATTTTGCTATCTTGCACATGCTCAAAATCAAGTAGAGCATTATCCAAATAATTGCATAAGGTCATCATTAGCTGCATTTAAATAAATTTTCTCATACATAAATTTAGATTGCTCGATTTGACAATCCTTCCAAAGCTTCATCCAATAAGTAGATAAGCTCTAGGTCCACTGCTACAGAAGGTTCCTCTATCCTGCACATCTCAGGCTGTTGTAAGATAAGATTTCCACATATGGCATGCATACTAGCCACACTTGTTGTAGACTGCTCTTCAAGTTTCTCACCCTCATTCAAATATCTTTGGACTTTTGTAGCACAAAGCTCAGCATGAATTTTGAAAATAACATCTATTGTCCTATCCATATCATCGACACAATGCAACCAATCATATGCAACACCAAGAGATTGCACTTCTCTATGCACCCCCTTTGAATAAGCATCATCAAGTTCATAATCATTCTGCCATAGTGTGAGAACTGTGTCACAAATTTTGATAAAAAAGGAGTCTGCACCCTTTCTATATCATCACTTTGCATATCTTCAAGAACATACCCTTGCACATCCAAGCCCTCAAAATATGCGTATCTTCAAGCACATACCCTTGCACATCCAAGCCCTCAAAATGTGGTGTATCCAAACCCTGTAAATTTGGTAAACCCAAGTCCATGGTGTTACGGCTCTCAACAGTGGCCTTGCTTTGACCTATAACATCTGCATCATCAATCAACTCTAGGGTAGAATATGTACCACAAAATTTTACTCTAATTTTGAGTCAGCAGCAAAAGCATCAGTGTAACCAAACCTTCATGCATGTCTACTTGAATATGATTGCACTTACACACCTGCACAATATCATCCTAAGCTTTAACCACTTTGTCATTTTGATCCCTTGATTTATTTTCCTCCTGTATTGCATGCATAGGTTCTTTGCAAAGTTCACCTTGCGTATCTTGAGGATGTATAGCCTCACCCTCAAAGATTTATACTTCATGAAAGGCATCTGCAAAACCCAACTTTTCATGCACATCTTGAATTATATCTTCATCATTAGCATGTAAGAAAGTAGCGTCATATATAAAACACTCATCAATCACAACTTCTAGTCTTGATTGTACTTGTTCTTGAATCTTTGAGTAAGTTGGTAGACTTGGACTATGTTCGTGATATCTTGCATAATTATCAACAATTACTTGTATAATATCTTCTTTGAAATATTCCCAATTGTCATCGCAGGCTTTGATAAGCTATTGAATCTGCTCCTTCAAATTTGAACTCACTAATTGCTCAAAGGATTTAATCATTAACACTTTTGGTATCCCTCTTGACTTGGTTTCCAACCCATAGCACTCTAGGTAGCCCTCAAATCATACCCTCAAAAAACATTTCCTTCTTCATACACAATATCTAGTGCTATATCAATAGCTTCCTCGATCCTCTTCTGCTATATTTTATTGGTTTCCATCCCATTGGAGAGAGGGAAAGGGGAACACACCTAGCACACAAAACAATGCCTCACTATAGCCCAGGGTATACACAGCGCCTCAATCCACTAGAGTTCACCTTCAAAGCTCGACACTATCCACAAGCAAACCACCGCCTGCACATGACCATACACACACACACACACACACACACACACACACTTTGCAATGCACCAAACATACCCAATCATTCTGCTCTGCTCAATTCATAGCTTTCCACACACACACACACACACAACCTCTCTCTATCTCCATTTGCACAACAAACCTCGGGGGGGCCCAGACGCCAACACACTCCAGAAAACAGACGCACACAAGCAGAGAAGATAAGGGGGAATGTCGCCAAGAGATAACAATGATGGCTTTCCTCTTGCATAGACACAACACCGTTTACAATCCGCACCCTGCCGGCACAACCCTCTGGCAAAAAAGCATTGGCAAAAGAGCCTTAACAACATCACGTTCACATACTTTTAGAGGGGTGGCCAAGAGACCCAAAAAAAGAAAAACGTGAGCTTCTCTAGCTCGTTCACTTCAACTTGAGCTCATATTAGCATTTTTGTTACATTGGTAGCACTTGGTTCACTTCATTTGGAAACTCCTGCATGGTGGGCAACTCGCAATGTTGCTTGCTTGCAACTGCACTCTAGGCCACTTTGAACCCTCTCAAACTGTCTCTCTTCCTCCATTGGCCACTGGCGCGGGACTTCCCTCTAGCACCCTCTCTACCTGCCTTTTCTGTCGCGAGACCAGTCCCTCTCTGAGCACTAGCGATACTGCTAGTGGGGGGGAAGCTTGTCTTCAAAAAATTTGGGGACCCCAACGGGAGCGGGAACCGGCCCTACCCAAGCTGCCGTGTCATCTCCCTGTACCACCCCAACAACACCACCCTGTCTCCGCCTTCTCCGGTCAAAATGCTGCTGGGCCGCACCCTCTTCGCCACCAACGCAACACCCAATGGGCAACACCATAGCGCCTCACCAAGGGAGCTCTCACCTCCTCATACACTCCAAATGGCTCCACACTGTAGCTCTTATATACTCAATACGTGGCACCCGCCAATGCATATGGGGTATCCCCCTGCCACATGGCGGCCTCCTGGGTGGCCAACCCTCTAAGCCTCAGAAAAACCCAAAAACACTTTTAAAAATGCCTCATGCAACCCAGCTTTTTTTCCCCGCTTGTCCTGCTTGCCAACTGCTACCTGGCGATCTGATTGTTGGGCCACAAAATCCAATCGAAAGCTCACATGATTGGCTTTGCTTCTCCATGACCTTGCCGCACTTCAAAATTCTTTGAGACCCCAAACAGAGGCCGCAAAAACATGAACTTTCATCTGCAACCAACTCTGAGCAACTGCACCCCGACTTCCAACTTCTATAACTTCCTATTCTGGGCTCCGTTTGATAAGTAGTCAATGCTTGGTAGCTCCATACACTATATAGAACCTTCTTGAACCCTGTTGAAGACCGAAAAACACCATATGGCATGTCCTTCAATGTGGTCAAGTGGGAACCAACCTGACCCCTGATAAAACTGCAACTGGCCATAACCTGCAATCCGTAGCTTAGATCTGCAATCTAAAAAGACGAGTATGCTCCATAACTCAAGCACTATGCGTGTATCCATTGACATCCACTTGGGCCACCTGTCCCTAGATGCCTTGTCCGGCAAGGATCTGCAATGCACTACACCTTCAAACTTCAATATCTTGGGCTCCATAGCGCTGTTTGATGAGCTGTCTGGACCTGCTCCTTCAACACCTCAAGCTCTACATTTCTAGGCCCAAAGAATGCACCTTGGATCCCCTTCATTTTCTCCCCAAATTAGCCCTTTCTGGAGCCCTTCTTGGCCTATGAACCGCACCCCATGATCTTCATATTTCCTCTACCCCTTTGCCATGCTTTTGCTAGCCTGCACATATGTACCCATGCCATCTTCTATGGTCGACCAACTTTGGATGCACCATCATTGCCGACCCCCTAGTTGAGCATTTATGCTCAACCAAAAAAGATCTTATTTCACTTCTAAGTGCAAAACCTTCAACACACTATGAGAAAACCAAACCATATATACATAGTGTTATTGCAGCCTACTGCTAAACCTTCAAGTGGGTTGCCCCATCCCCTGCATCACATAGCTTTCACCTGGATCAAAGACCTGCCTTTGCCATCTATAACTGCTCACCATAGTGTTGTACCCTAGCACATAGACCATGTGTGTAGGCTACCCATAGCCCACCTTCAACTCTCCATACATCCATCTGAAAACTCTCTACTCCATACCAAGCAACACCAAGCATATCACCATCCAAAAAAAATGTACCTGACACCAAGCTCCAACACATGTCTGACCTCCCTCCCAACCAAATAAAGTGGAGGCCTCAACCATAGACCCCTGCACCTGCTGAACCATCCACCACATAGATGTATCTACCATCATACTCATCAAGCATAGCTCACATACCTTCAATGGAAGCAAATACATTGCCTGGGATTCTCCTTTATCCATCACTGGACGTGTATGATTCATTGTAATCTGCACCATCTTTGGCAACACAGCCTCCTCTTTGGCCCCCGGGGCGGTCACTTTTTAGAATGTGTATGATATCACGTGAGTTAACCGGAGAGGATTATTAAAAGGCCAAAATGTATAAAAATGTATACATACAGAGGGGGGTGGGGGTTTTTTAAATAGGCTCACAGTGTAAGTATAGTATGTATATTATTAATTACCTCTTGAACGCACGTGATATAGGGGTCTTTTGATAAGTGACTTCCCCGGTCTTTGGCCACACACTCGATTTCAGCATCATCGAGCCCTTCCTCTTCAAACGGCCCTTCAAGGTTGATCAACATCACTTGCTTATCAGCTTCAACCACCCGCTCTTCAATCATTCCTTTGACCTCTGCATCATGCTCTGCCAAGGAAGAAAGAACTTGTTCTCTATTGCATTCTCCTCATCTTCCTCCATAGGCACGACTACTCTATCCCTTATGGAAAAACTCTGCACTTGTTGCACCACCATGGCACATTCCAATGCCACTTTCACCAGCATGGCCATTAGCATGGTACCACACACTAGTTTTACCTGCATACCATCATCTGTAGGCCTAGACCGCTCCACTTGGCCTTCATCATGCACATCAGCTTGCTTTGTTCCCTGCTCTTCTTGAACATTGGCTATCACCATATCATCAAACACATAATAAGGTAGCTTTACCTTTACTAGCTTAGGTTTGTTAGACTCTGTCTCCTTTCCATAGGATGTGGAATCATCTACTCTATCCTCCTCACTTGTCTCCCAAAAAATCAAGCTTGTATCTTCATCATCACCGGCATCATCTACCGACTCCGTATCTGCACCTTCATCCACTTGCTGCTCCACAAAAGCTTGAACATCACCATGGATTTGCTCACTTTCTCCGTTGTCTCCTGAACCCTTGATATCTGCAACCTGATTGCATTCTGTTACCCTTTCATGCAAACTTTCCACAAGAATAGGCTTTACCTCTTTAGGCTGCACTGGAACCTCCACATCTGCTACCACTTTTGCACCTTGATTCACCTCAACATGGAGCTTCTCCTTGCTGACAAGCTCGTCCACCCTCGGCACATGCACATCACAAACCAAAAATCTCCAAGGAGCATAACCAACCATATGCCTTACCTCAACATGCTCTGCACTTTGAACAATTGGAACCACCTTTGGTCGGACCAAAGAACACTCTGCTACCTCCACAACAGGCACATAATTTGCTGGCTTCAACACGCCCAACTCCAACTTTCGCTTTACCTTTCTGCTCTTCATCTTGGCCAAATAGACCATGTCCTCATAGGTATCCGCACCATCTTCCACCTTTTCTCTAATCCTCGGATGCAAGCACTCTAGCAACTTTGACAACTTCAAATACTGATTTCTTTTTACCCCAGTAGCAGCCTCTAACTACTTCCAGCAAGCTTCAAACTGTGCAAGGAAAATGGAAAAATCTTTACTCACATCCTGGCGTACCGCCTTCAGCTTTGCACGAGCCTCCTCTGCAGTTATCACCTCTCGAAATCTCTCCAAAAACTGACTTTGCAACCTTTGCCATGATCTTCAATCACTGCTCTTTAAACCATCAAACCAAATCTTGGCCCTTCCTTGCATCAAGAGCGGCACAATATGTAGCTTCTCCTCATCCGTCAACATATGCATAGACAACAACCATACCTTGAAATCTGCTAACCAATCCTCCGGATCCTCAACATCCATAAATATGGGGCCAAAACTTGGCTCCACCATCTCTATCAACTTCAAACTCGACCATCAAACCCTTCGACCATCAGCCAATCGCTTCGTTGGCTACCAAACATCGCTTCAAACTTCAAATCGGAGAATCAGACAGCTCCTCCGTGGGGGCACCAAAAGATGAAGAGGGGGAAAGAGGAACACACCCATCACACAAAAGAATGCCTCATTATAGCCCAAGGTATACACAGCGGCAATCCACTAGAGTTCACCTTCAAAACTCGACACTATCTGCAAGCCAACCACCGCCTGCACACGACCATATGCACACATGCTTTGCAATGCACCAAACAAACCCAATCATTCTGTTCTGCTCAATTCACAGCTTTCCACACGCACAAAACCTCTCTATGTCCCTTTGCACGACGAACCTCTTTTGGGGGGGGGGGGGGGGGGACACACCGACACACGCCCAAAAACACATGCACACAAGAAGAGAAGAGAAGGGGTAAGGGGGAATGACACCAAGAGACAAAAACAATGGCTTTTTTTGCATAGACACAACACTGGTTACAATCCACACCCTGCCGGCACAACCCTTTAGAAAAAAAGCATTGGCAAAAATGCCTCAACAACATCACGTTCACATCCTTTTATAGGTGTGACTAAGAGACCCAAAAAAAGAAAAAATGTGAGCTTCTCTAGCTCGTTCACTTCAACTTGAGCTTGTTAGGAAATAAGACGTAGCTAAATAGATAATTGAGTAGATTACTTAATGGAGAGAGACAGATTTATATACACGAAATTATAGAGTAGAGAGAGAGAGAGAGAGAGAGAGAGAGAGAGAGAGAGAGAGAGAGAGCGAGAGAGAGAGAGAGAGAGTACACACGATAAACGTGGTTCACCCAATGTGGGCTACGTCCACGGGAAAGCAGCCACTCAATGGCTTTAGTACTTCAAAACAAGAAGTAGTTTACAAAGGGATTATACCCTTAATGGAGCTCCCGCCTTGCTTCACTCTCACCACCTCACACTCACCTTGTTGCATCAACTTCACACTATGAAATGTGTGTAGAAATGGCCTCCTTTTATAGGCCAAAAGGGCTGCCCTCTCTTATGAGAGACAGCCATGTGTAGCCGCCCTTGTGCGAATAAGTCCAAATCGGACCCTCCAATCCGCCCATGTGTGGCCGCCCTTGAGAAGACAAGTCCGCTTTTGAATTCGGCCACCGGCCATTGACTTCCGACCACCGGCCATCGACCATTGACTACCAGCCACCGGCTAACCGACCGGTTGTTTTCCGACCACTTTTCGGCCGCCGTCCGGCCATAATATTCCGGCGAAAAAGAATATTCCGGCAAAAAAAATCTCGGGGGCCTCCGCCCCTGAGTACTTTAAAGTTGCCCTGATTCTTGTCCGTGAAAATTTGGGTTTCCGGTGAGTGATTTTACTTCACGCACAATGGCTTCTCCTCATAATGGGGGCCTTACAAATGTGCGCTTTTACCACAAAAAATTACAAGGGTAAATCAGGCTCCATACTTAACAGAGCTCATAGTAGCATTTTTGTTGCATTCCTAGCACTTGGTTCGCTTCATTTGGAAACTCCTGCATGGTGGACAACTCGCCATGTTGCTTGCTTGGAACTGCACTCTAGGCCACTTTGAACCCTCTCGAACTGTCTCTCTTCCTCCACTGGCTACTGGCACGGGATTTCCCTCTAGCACCCTCTCTGCTTGCCTTTTCTGTTGCGGGACCCGTCCCTCCCCGAGCACTAATGATATTGCTAGTGGGGAGGGGGGAAGCTTGTCTTCAAAAAATTTGGGGGCGGGCACGGGAATCGGACCTACTGCTTGCTTGGAACTGCACTCTAGGCCACTTTGAACCCTCTCAAACTTTCTCTCTTCCTCCACTGGCCACTGGCCACTAGCACGGGATTTCCTTCTAGCACCCTCTCTGCTTGCCTTTTCTGTTGCGAGACCCGTCCCTCCCCGAGCACTACCGATATCGCTAGTGTGGGGGGAGGGCTTGTCTTCAAAAAATTTAGGGGCCCCAACAGGTGCGGGAATGGACCTACCCAGGCTGCCACATCATCTCCTTGTACCACCCCGACAACACCGCCCCCTCTCCACCTTCTCCGGTCAAAATGCCGCCGGGCCGCGCCCCCATCGTCACCAACGCACTGCCCAACGGGCAACATCATTTCGCCTCACCAAGGGAGCTCTCACCTCCTCATACACTCCAAATGGCTCCATGTTGTATATCTAACACCCTCCACACCCGGCACTCGCCAATGCATATGGGGTATCCCCCTGGCACGTGACGGCCTCCTGGGTGGACACCTCTCCAAGCCTCAAAAAAAGCCAAAACCACTTTTATAAAATGCCTCATGCAACCCAACTTTTTTTTCCCACTTTTCCTGCCTGCCAAGTGTCACCCGACGATCCGACTGCGGGGCCGCAAAATCTGGCCAAAAGCTCACATGATTGGCTTTGCTTCTCCACGACCTTGCTGCACTTCAAAATTCTTTTGAGACACTGAACCGAGGCCGCAAAAACATGAACTTTCATCTGCAACCAACTCCGAGCAACTGCACCGCGACTTCAACTTCTATAACTTTCTGTTCCGGGCTCCGTTTGACAAGCAGTCAATTCCTGTTAGCTCCATACATTGCATAGCACCTTCTTGAACCCTGTTGAAGCCCAAAAAACACTAGATGGCATGTCCTTCAATGCGATCAAGTGGGCACCAACCCGACCCCCAGTAAAACTTCAACTGGCCATAACCTGCAATCCGTAGCTCCGATCTCTGCAATCTGAAAAGACGAGTATGCTCCATAACTCCAGCACTATGTGTCTATACACTGACATCCACTCGGGCCACCTGTTCCTAGTTGCCCTGCCCGTCTGGCAAGGATCTGCAATGCACTACACCTTCAAACTTCAATATCTTGGGCTCCGTGGCTCTATTTGATGAGTTGTCTGGACTTGCTCCTTCAACACATCAAGCTCCACATTTTTAGGCCCAAAGACTGCACCTTGAACCCCCTTCATTTGCTCCCCAAATTAGCCCCTTTTGGAGCCCTTCTTGGCCTATGAATCACATCAGCCATACATATCCGCTGCCACTGCCTGCCCATGATCTTCATAGCTACTCTAGCCCTTTGCCATGCTTCTGCTAGCCTACACATACCTGCCCATGCCATCTTCTATGGTCGACCAACTTTGGCTGCACCATCATGTAGATACCCTTGTACCAGCTCTAGCATCTTTGAAAAATCTGGAACTGTCGACTTGCCATCAAAACCCTTTGCAGTTAACTCTTCACTCAATTTCACCAATTGCTCTGAATTCTCCATCTGCACCTCCCACCCTCGCTTATTTTGCGTCACGTTCACCAGAGAAGTGGGGGTATATGTATTCAAAATGTGAGCCGAGAAGGCGCGGGGCCCCTGGCTATGGGAGGTGTGGGAGAAAGAGATCAACCAATAGTGAAAGCCTCGTTAATTATCGTAATCACTAATAATTTGAGTAGTGGCTTAAGTACAACTTAATCATTAACCAAGGTGGCTATTAACAACACCATCATTTGAATAAACTGAAAATAAGGAGTTTAGGCTCCCTTTTCAAGATTAAGTGGACCGTTTAACGGCTCCATGACTTATCAAAATGATTAACAACTTAAATTGATGACGGTGATGGAAATATGCTCATTGTCGCTCTTTTCCCTGATTCAATTCCCCCTAAGCTTCCCAAATTTCTTGTGTTCCTTGCTTTCAAAAACTCTCAAATCTCTTCTCGTAGTATTTCCCTTCCCCTTGATGATGTTAAAGATGGTGGCAAAGTTTCTCTGTCACACTCCATCATCACATTGGCTTCAAGACCTCCTATGTAGCCCTTGAATTTGCCTTGAAATTACGAGTTAGAGAGAGAGAGAGTGAGAGAGAAATTGTGCTTCCGTCATGCGGAGAAAGAGATAGAGAAAAGATTCTCCTGCGCTATACCTTGCAGGTTTTAGATAGCTTCGCCTCTCTCCTTTGTTCTTCCCTCTTTACCCTCATGCTCTATTTGATGTTGGTACTTCCCTCAGTCTTGATGCCAAGAAAGGGATTTGCCTTGAAGTCCCAAGATAGCTTGCTGAGAGAGAGAGAACAAGAGCCTTCTCTCTTCCCAAAGTTGAGTGAAAGAGATAGAGAGAGCGAGAGTTTGCCTTAGTCGAGAGAGGGGGAGAGATCTCCTCACCTTGTCCTCCATCCTCCTCGTTCCCTCTTCAACCTAGGCTGTTGTTATTTTTTCCTTCATCACGTTCATGTCCTTGCAAAACCCACTAAGCCTCGAGCTTACTCATGGGCCTTGATTAACCTCGTGGGTTTACTTCCCCTTGCTCCTCACCAAGCTTAGTCGAGAGAGATCTCCCCCTCCCATGCCTTTGAGCCTCCTCTCTTGCCCTCGAGCCTCTCTTCTTGCTCCTGAGCAACGCTTGTTAACCTACGGGCTTCAATTCCTCCCTTGCCTTTGACTAAGCATAACTAGGTGCAAAGCACTTCCCAATAGACAACTTTTTGCACTAAAATCTCATCAATAATTTATGTGCTTTCGTAAGGACACCCCATTATTTGTCATAATCTTGACTAAACCAGTTCCAAGCTCAACTGCAACCGAATGATACCCAACTATCAATGCACTATAGGAGATGACATTCCGAAAAAGATGCTCCTCGAGCACTTATTATTTTATTAAGTGCGCATTCCAGAACCTGGTTGACAACCCGAAAACTCCCAGATGGCACACTGACCAACCTGGCACAGAACGTGAAACTTTATCTAGAAATATCTTGGCAACAAGAACTCCGATTGCCAATCCAAGATGAGCACTTAGGCCCATGCATTCACTTCAGCCCTAATCCTTCATCTGTAGCAACTGTCCATTTGATACAAATCTCCAATCCACTCAACTTAAAACTATCATAACTTCCTCACCGTAGCTCCAATTGACGAGTTGTAAAGATAGGATCGTAGAGCACTTTGAGTACTGCAATTATTAGATCATAAACTTCCAATTATAATAGCCTCAAATATTTGATATTTTAACATTATCAAGATAGGTTTTGGCCCTTACTGGTCAATAAACACATAGGCTTGAAAAAAGCTTAACTTGCATCCCTTTAGTCTTTTTCTTAACATGGAAGCAGAACTGCACGACAACGTTGAGCAAGGGGGACCTTGGGTATTTTGCAATGAGATAGGCTCCTTTCCCTCCTCGACCATTGGCTCTACATTATAAGCTTTACACCTACTGTACCACTTTGTCATGATTTTACCAAATTTTACCCTAATTTTTCCAAATTTAACCAGTTTTCTTTAAGGTGACCCTCCAAACCAGTAGAGAATATTAAATTTTTGTCCTTTAAAAATACACTAAGGGCCAATTTTTTGTGAGCACTCTGAATATCTATGGATGTCTACTCCCTCTTAATTTCTATGGGTGTCATCCCAACCGTCTTATACAATTTTTTCCCCTAAATTTTATGAAAACCTACATATTGCAGTGTACTCACCACTAGACAAGAGGTTGAACCAAACTCAATGTGCGTTGCCCAAGAGCAATCACATGCTTATATTGATAAAGGAAACTACAACTTGATTCTTCGCACACATGACATGGGTTTACACCAATGCCGCTTGGCCACTCACCACAATATGTGAACTTTGAAATGTGAAGTGATTATACACACAATAGAGCATACAAATGTGATTTTTTAAAATCCCAGGTCAGCTCTTCTTTGAATCACAACAAATGATATGTTTTGAGCCTTGCCCATGGCTAGGTTCTCAAGGTTCCTCTTCCTTTATCCTTCCATGAGAGGTGATTTAGGAAGAAGCTTGGACATGTTAAAGCCTTTGGTTGAAACTAAAACCATTACAATTAATTTGTGTTACGGCATAAGCTGCACAGCACGGTCCTGTGGAGGTCTGGACATTGAGAACTAGGAGTCATGCGGCTTTGGGGCAGTTATTCACAGGATATCATAAGACAGGACGAGGGTTTTGCACCATTTCCGATCTACGCTGGAGCAGCGGTTGTACATGGGGGGGCATACCTGTCTTTAGGAATATCTCTAATGTTCATGTTATCAAATACATCTTCTCTCTTGTACTCTGTGTTCAGTTATATATCAATGAAGAAGGCAGTGTTCTATTGGCTATAATCTATCTTATGTTCTACCTTCCTGTGTTTTGCTGTTCATATAATGTAAGACAGTGTACAGGTAATCATTCCCGTAATGCTTATTGCTCCTCTGCAGGAAATAGACATTACATCTGGCGACCACGGTGCACAATGGGCAACCTGCGGTGAACATGCATGCGCACTAGGTCGCAGAGTCCTCCTGACCCGGTGGTTCCACTTGCGGGGAGACGTCGGAGGAGAGGTGGTTCAGACGAATTCATTTTTTCTACACCACAGGCTGAGGAACATGTATCTCCATCATCAAGTCCGGTGCGTGGTAGATGCATTCGACATGTGTGGCGTACACCACGTAGCCAGTCATGTCCTCCTGCCATGCGTTCACCCTCACCTACCCATGTTGCTCCACCACCATCTCCGGTAAGCAGTCCTGGGGTTTCGCCGCCATTGCCCCCACCTCCTAGTGTTCGTCAGCTTTTTCCAAGAGGGAGTACAGTTGGGCAAGGGACGATGGCACATCCTCAGATTAAATATAGTCGTTTTAGAGGTCTTTCAAAGGAAGACCCAGATGCACATTTGCGACAATTCACTAAAGTGTATGGATTGAATCACCGTGGGGTGGTGAATCCTCTTCATCAACAATCAGTGTTTGAATCTACACTTTCAGGTAAAGCTGCCAAATGGTTGTCAGAATACCCTGATGATCACTTCCAAATGTATGACGAAGGATCCAGAGCGTTCTTGCAACAGTTCAGAACAAAAAAGACGGTCCCTCAGTATCTAGTAAAGCTTCGTATGCTGCATCAAAAGTCATTGTCAATGGAAGACCATGCTGCAAAATTCCAGATGCTTTTGCAGCGGGTACCTCAGGCACAAAGGCCGGCAGCCGAGGTGTTGAATGATTATTTTCTGCGCGGACTCAATAAGGATCTTAGAACTGCTATGGAAATAGTGGATAAGGTAACTACTCCACTGGATAATGTAATTGCCAGAGCTGTTGTAGGAGGAGAAGCTTTGGAGGATACGGAATCCCCAAAGAAATCAAAGAAAAAAGAGCGAAAGAAATCTCATCGTAAGTCACAGGGAAGTGACAGTGATAGTTCGGAGTCGGCGACTGCGGACTCAGATTCCTCAGACTCAGGCAATAGCGATTGGGGGAAAGAATCCGAGGAGCCACCTCGGAGAAAGTCCCAACGTCAAGGGAAAGGTGTTCCATCCGGCTCGTTAGAATCTGTTGTGGTGGTTAAAAGTCTGAAGGAACTATGGTGTGCTTAGTGTCGAAATCCGGGACATGCTGCTCAAGAGTGTGCAATGAATGAGAAATGGTGTGCAATCTGCACGGCCAACACTCACAATACAGTGAAATGCTATTTCAATGGTCGGGGTCATAGGAGTCGGGATTCTTCTACATGGCACCTACCACAGTCAAGGCAGGGACAAGAGCATGCGGTGGCGATGGCTCATGCTCATAGATCAGAAGTGCCCTTTCAAGGACAAGCAGGGGGACGGGGTCAAGGAGGGGGTCGTGGTCGCAAAAGAGGTGGCCGAGATCCTAATCGACCCAAGACCTGCCTTTTCTATTTGGGGGATGGGCATTGGCAGTCAGAGTGTTCAAAAGCTATGGAATATGATCAGAAGAAGCAGGAACGTGCTGCGAGAAAACAACCTAGTGTGGCTATGGTTCAGATTGAAGGGTTGGAGGAGTCAGATCCGGTGGTTTCACTAATCACGCGATCTGGTAAAAATGTGGTTCCAACAACCGATGTTAAGCTTTTGGATTGGACGACTCAAGAAGAAGTACGGAAAAAGACTGTGACCTGGATGCCACAATCAACACCACCATTGAAATCATCAAGACCATCGACCGTTGGTCTAGAAACATGGTCTAGAAAAAAATGAAGGGAAAGACAGAAAAAAGGATGATACTAGGGAAGGGGGTAATTGGAATACAGTTTAGAAAGAGGTCCTCAATTTGCCAATACAAGTACCTTTGCGTTCATTACTGAAATTGGTTCCGAATTTTCATAATGCCTTGCTAAGTCAGAAGTCCAAAGAGCTGAGGGAAGTGGACATTGCGATAGCTGAAGGTGAGGGGGACGAGTCAGCCCCGTTGCCGCCAAATAGGATCACGGATACCCGCATTCCCGAGCTTTCAGTCAGATATCATAGTACATACATCGACAAGGTACTATTAGATGGAGGAGCGGGAGTAAATATTATTACTCAAGCAGCGTGTGAGTGTTTTCGACTCAGTGATTGGGAACCTGCATCCTTTGTAGTCCATATGGCAGATCAAAGAAGAGTGCAACCAGTAGGATTACTTCAAGGCATTATCCTGGATGTAGCTAGCCTATCTTTTGCTGCTTCTTTAGTAGTCTTGACTATTGAGGATCAAAGTTAGGATTATCACATTATTTTGGGGAGACCATGGTTAAGACAAGCCATGGTAAAGCACTTGGGAGGCAAATATGCTTACAGTTAAAAAGGGTCGCAAGAAAGTTCGGGTGATGTTGGGAACATGTAGGCAACCCGTTCAGGCAACATGGCCTGTGATAGCAGAAATAGTAAATATGGTAGAAGGATTAGAAGAAGATGAAGAGGAGCAATTTCTGAAGGCTAACCCGGATTTAGTTTCTTTATACCTTGCCGACATTTCTATGATTCTGAAGAAAAAATCTCTCAGGGCTACAAGAATTTCACCCAAGACAGGGGTGCAACAAAAATCTTGGTCTAGTCCCGAATCATTGGAGGATATTATTAAGCAGGAATGTGCGTTTGAAGCACAGATGGGGAAAATTACACGGGTTAAGGAAGATGAATTGGAGCAGGTCTTTCTAGGGGAACAAGTGGAGTCTCAACCCATTTATATTAATAAGCAACTTGAGGCAAGTTTCTGAGGAGACTTGATTGACTTACTGACCAAATTTAAAGATGTTTTTGCATGGGAATATGCGAATATGAAAGGATTGGATCCAAATTTTATCAGCATACTATTAACCTGAAACCAGATGCGGTGCCAGTGAAGTAGCATTCTTAGAGGATGAATCCAAATGTGGCAAAGCAATTTAAGGTGGAAATTGATCGTCTTTTGGAGGTGGGTTTTATTACCCCTATTGATAATCCCGAGTGGATTTCTCCCATTGTGGTGGTACCAAAGAAAAACAAGCAAATTCGCAGTTGTGTAGAATATTGGAAGCTGAATGCAGCTACAATTCCGGATCCTTTTCCTCTTCAGTTTTTGGATTCTATTTTGGATGATGTGGCAGGGCACGAGATGTATACTTTTCTGGATGGGTTTAGTGGATATAACCAAATTTGAATGGCGTTGCGTGATCAGCCTAAAACAACTTTTATCACAGCGTGGGGCGTTTTTGCATGCACAGTGATGTGGTTCGGATTAAGGAATGCACCCTCAACTTTTCAAAGGGATATGTTTCAAATTTTTGGTCCCTATTTGATAGATTTTATGCAGTTTTTTTGGATGATCTCAGTGTTTTTGGAGTGCAGCTAGAGCATTTGAAATAATTGCGGTTATGTTTTATGAAATGTCGAGAGGTGAAATTTAGTTTAAATCCTCTCAAATGTGCATTTGCCGTTAAAAGTGGAAGGTTATTGGGTCATATAATCTGTGAGGATGGCATTTCCATGGATCCGGATAAAATAGCCGCAATTATGGAAGCGCCTCCACTGCTGAATTTGAAACAGTGTCAAGTCTTTCTGGGTCAATCTCGTTGGCATGGGAGGCATTTGAGGTTTGTCGCACATTTGGCAATCCCTATTAATCAGGCAGCACATTCTAAGGATTTTGAATGGACAAAGGAATGTGTTCTGGATTTTTGGAGATTAAAACTTCAGCTGTCACAAGGCTCCGATTATGATCCCTCCGAATTGGGGTCAGGATTTTCATGTATTCGTGGATGCTTCAGACTGGGCCATTGGTAGTGTGCTGATGCAAGAACAAAGTCAAGGGTGGTTCCGACCTGTCTATTACACCAGTAGAAGATTGTCATTCGCATAAATGAATTATTTAGTGACAAAAAGAGAATGTTTAGGGATGATTTATTCAGTAAAAAAATTCCGGCATTATCGATTGGGCCGGCGATTTTTCTTTCATGTGGATCACTCAACTCTTTTATATCTGGTGCACCAACAAAACTTGACAGGCAGATTGGCCAGATCGGTGCTCTTGTTGCAGGAATTCGATTTTGAGGTCATACATCGTCCAGGAGCCCAGCATCATGCGGTGGCTGACTACCTATTGAGGTTAGATTCCGGTGAGCCGTCGACGGGCGTAGCTGATGAATTTCCAGATGCGTCTCTGTTTTTAACTGGAGCTGTTGCGGATGATCTTACAGTTATGCAACAACCAAGGATCATCCCCAACATTCCATGGACTTGGTATGAGGAGATGTTTCATTTTCTCGATAGTGGAGAAATGCCTTCATTCTTATCCAGCCATCAAAAGAAACCGATGGCTATCAGAAGCAAGAATTTTGAGATTATCATGACGAAGCTCTATTATCGCACGATTGCCGAGGTCTTACTCAGATGTGTTCTACCACAAGAACAAGAAGCGATTGTGGAGGAAGTCCATGTCGGAATTGTTGGGGGCCATTTTGCAACCTTGATCACGACTAGGAAAGTTCTACAATTAGGATTATGGTGGCCTACATTGTTTGAAGATGCGAGAAGTCATGTGCAACAATTTGATGTGTGTCAGCGGTTGGGACAACCCAGAAAAATGTTTAGAATGCCTTTTCAGTTGGTATTGCTTTTGGAACCTTTTCAAAAATGGGGATTGGATTTTATTGGACCTTTTAAACAGTTGCAGCTGACATAGGTAATAAGTATATTTTGACAGCCACAGATTATGCTACCAAATGGATGGAGGCATGGCCTTTGAAAGATAATACTGCAGTTTCTGTGGCTGGATGTTTATATAAGGATGTTTTTTCCAGATATGGTTGCCCTATTGAGCTGGTTAGTGATTGGGGTAGCCATTTTTTGAATAAGGTGATGGAGAGAATGCCACGGTTTTACTTTGTATTGCATAGGAAATCTTCTTCATATTACCCTCAGGCAAATGGGCAGGCGGAATCAACTAATAAGCAATTGGTTCGTATTCTAACAAAGTTAGTGAATATGCATAGAACGGATTGGGATGTGAAACTTCCTTCCGCATTATGGGCTTATCGGACAGCTTATAAAGTGGCAACATGATTGAATCCTTTCAAGTTGGCATTTGGTATGGAGGCAATTACCCAGTGGAGCATGTGGTTTCGAGTTTGCAGATGCTTATTGCGGGTAAGCTTCTTCTAGAAGATTCCAATTTATCTTTTGGATGTTTTGCAGGAACTAGATGAAGATCGATTGCACAGTTTTGTGGTGTTGTAAGATCTCCAATCCAGGCGAAAGAAATGTCTGGATCGCCCTAAAGCACGACAATTTTTACGGGGGCAGTTGGTCCTGGGATTTAATTCTTGCCTTGGAAAGATGCGTGGAAAGCTAAAATTATGATGGTCGGGACCATTCTGGATTTTCAAAGCATGCCGGCCCACTTCTTTTTATTTGGTGGATTTGCGGGGGGAGGTGATTTCTGTGCTGGTGAATGGATTTGCAGGGGGAGGTGATTTCTGTGCTGGTGAATGGATTTTGACTACGCCATTATTTTTCACCTACCTCTATTGAGTGTCCCTTTGCTGTGGTACAAGAGCTGGAAGCCGCCTTAATCATCATTGGGAATTCTTTTGCATGCAATCTTGAAAAGCGGAAAAAGGGCAATGACGATTGCGACATCGTGGCACGCCTATTTTGAGAACTCTTTGTGAGTGGTTTAGTGTATGCAGTCAATACTTCATACTATCCTCATGTTTTTTGCATCGCGCTCGCAAGGTTCTCCTACATCATTTCTCTCTGCTTCTGTGTCTTTTCGCTACCATGATGGCTTCCCTGCTGCAATGCATCCCATTTACTCCAGTGCAGCGGCTAGCTCTTTGCAGAGTGGATGCTTGGCTACAAGATTTGTGCTTGTGAGTTTTTGCCAACCTGGATTGGCAAGGAATACCTGTCCACCTACAGGACACATCGTTGATCGAGCAACTCGCTACTGGGGACATGGTGCATATTAACAACCGGTAAATTCAGCTGACAGCAGAGAGAATTTCAAGATGCTGCTGTTTGCCTAGTGATGGTGTTGTGCGAGCATCACATGTTATCCCTGCTGTAGAGGTCAAACAGGATTTTGGTTTGAAAGTTAAAAGGAGAATATAAACTTTCAGGGCTTACAAGTACAATGATAAGGGATGCCTGAGGCAATTTGGCTGCAAGCCAGAACATATACAAGCTCGGCCAAAGCACGCAATGTTTTGCATTCGGCCAACTTTGGGCCAGTCACGTGGGCAGCGATTGTCAGAGAGAGGTTGCTCACAGAGTGCCAAAGAGTGGTAGCACAGATGGGGCAAAACACCCCAACAAATACAAAAGTCAGCCAGCTGCTTACGCTGGTGTTTCCATTGAGAGAAGTTTTCCCTCTCACCCTTGGCCCTCTGTGTCATTTTGAAGATGACAGATTTGTAGTATGTGGTACTGCAATACCCTTGCCACAAACTTAGAGTCAGGAAATGCCAGATGGTTGGGTGACTCAAACCCCTCTCGTATTGTGGATATTCCTGGGACATCGATTGCAGTGGTAGCCCCTAGTGCACAGGAGATGGCCACTGCAGGAACATCAAACCGAAAGCGAGGTCGGGAGGAGAACTTGTTTTCCACACCACCTTTTGCTTCGACATCCATGGTGCCAGAGGATTCCGCTGTTGCACGCTGGCGATGCAGGTTGCAGGAAAGGGCAACAACCTCCACTTCGGCTGGGACTGGCTCTGTGGGGATGGACACTTCCTCGCAACTAGAAAATTTTGGAGTCACTAACACAACTGATTCAATAGAAGGCACCCTTCCCGTAGTTTTGTCCTGGGAGGTGACGACCGCAAACCCCTCTGACCAACTCCAGGCGTGCGGCACATTTTTGGAGCATCTTGCGGAGTCTATTCGTTCGGCCTGGCTAGCTCCCGCAACTGAGGCATGAGTCACAGAGCTGGAAACGCTGGTAAAGGCTTTGCAGGCTAGCATTGCCGATTTAACAAATCAAAATGTTGAATTAACTACGGAAGCTCGGTGACAAACTGAAGAAATACAGGCACTCAGGGAGGCTAATTCTACGTTTGTGGCTTCTATTCAAGATGAATTGCTCCAATTGCAAATGTAGAATAGCCTTGCCACTTACTTAGTATCTCATCCTGGTGATGTGATGATAAACATGAATGATCTGGATGCCTTAGCATTGGAGATGCAGCAGGACCTCTACGATTTTTTGGAGAATCAAATACAGAGTTGGAGAACAAGGCTGTCTGCTGAGGTGATAGCGCAGCAACCAACTCAGCAGGTGGTGATAAGGCAACTTGAGCCATCGAATATTGATAGAGGTAAGAATGTTGTCCCAGAAGGTTTTCATATTGTTGATTGGGTGCAAGCTACAGAAGATTGTGCTGAGGCCCAGGCTCATGTCTCTCGTTTGCAACGAGTGATTCATCGCCTTTGTAAGGAGCGGCGAAGGTTATGTTTTTGGGTGGAGACTTTGACTCATTCCTTCTCCCTCAGTCTTCCACCATGTCCTCATTTTTGGCCTGCACTAAATATATATCTGTCTCGATATTATCCTCTGCATATGCCTCTTGCTCCTTTGTCGCAGGCGCCTCAGTCTATTTCTTTTCCAACACAATTTATTCCGAGAAATCCTTGGCCTGGAGCACACTGAGATAGATCC
Organism: Adiantum capillus-veneris; assembly: GCF_014529385.1. Lineage (NCBI taxonomy): Eukaryota > Viridiplantae > Streptophyta > Polypodiopsida > Polypodiales > Pteridaceae > Adiantum > Adiantum capillus-veneris. The sequence goes on from NC_140954.1 coordinate 136,265,784, forward strand.
ACATCTATTGGTCGAGGTGTATCGGGCTCATTCTGAAGAATTTTGAGGATTTGGCTATATCGACATCTCTTCCTCACCAGAGAAGGTCGAAGAACAAAAACCGGAACCTTCCACACGGAGGGGCTAAGGTGTGGGTTCGCGGAATCCACCATGCATGCCAGGTGTTATGGCATAAGCCGCACAGTGCGGTCCTATGGTCCTGCGGAGGTCTAAACATTGCGGACTAGGAGTTATGCGGCTTTGGGGAAGTTATTCATAGGATATCATAAGACACGACGAGGGTTTTGCACCGTTCCCGATCTACGTTGGAGCAGCGGTTGTATATGGGGGGGCATACCTGTCTTTGGGAATATCTCTAATGTTCATGTAATCAAATACATCTTCTCTCTTGTACTCCGTGTTCAATTAGATATCAATGAAGAAGGCAGTGTTCTATTGGTTGTAATCTATCTTATGTTCTTCCTTCCTGTGTTTTTCTGTTCATATAATGTAAGACAATATGCGGGTAATCATTCCCGTAATGCTTATTGCTCCTCTGTGGGAAATAGACATTACAATCTGAAACTTAGATGTTATCAAACTCTTCAAAGAAAATGTTCAAAACTCTTTGATTTCTAGAGGAGTTCGAGGAAGAGGAAAGTAAGATTCATAAGTTGCACAAAGTATGAGGTTTATTTGCATTTAAACTCTTGCGTGAATAGAATGAATAGAGTGGAGAATGATTTCTAGCTATACTAAAATTTAAGGTAGTTTGTTTGTGCAATTATAAGTGTACTTAGAAGAACCAATAGAAAAAGGGGCAAAAAAAGAAAGTTTTAAACCCAACGCTTGACAAGGGGCATCCCCTCATCATCATGGACATGAAAAATTTCAAAAAAAGTCAACATACTAGTTGTTCGTATCTTCTTATTAGATAGTAACATACTAGTTGTTAGTATCTTCTTATTTGTCTAAGTGTCATAAATTTGGCTTTGCTATGGGCCATGTTGAAAACTCCACAAGAGGGAGGGAGGTAGGTCTTCATCCAATGATCATCAATCTATCAGCACAAATGTGCCTTCCTTGGCTTCCTAGCCTAGCCAACAATCATAGAATGCTAGGGGTTGTCGTTTCTTGTTGCATTGCTCCAGGGTAAGTAGGGAATGAAGATTATCGATGTTCCTTTGGAGCCTCTTTTATCAATAATGTTACTTGCTAGTGTGGATTTTGGTTGCAATGATGAGATTTTAAAAATTATTGCAATGCTATCTATAGAAAACATTTGCTGCAAGTCTTGAGAGATGTAGGCACAAACTAGCAAAAAGGGAGAACAATTTTTCTAGCGTAGTTTCCGGTTGTAATGATCAAATTTCAAAAATTATTGCAATGTTATCTATAGAGAACATTTGCTACAAGCCTTGAGAGAAATAGGCAGAGACTGACAAAAGAGAAAGTTTTTCTAGCCACAGGGGGACCATTTCAATATTTTAGTTGTTTAGGGAGGCATAGAAAACTTGGAATCTCCTTGGAAACGTCACTCTTCCCCTCTCTCTTGTTTTTGTTCCCCATCATTGATGCATGAGATTTTGAAAGCAATGTCAATGTACAAAGGAAACTATCACATATTCTAAAAATAACAATATTTTGAAATTAGTGTTAGTGTACAAAGGAAATTATCAAAATTTTGAAGTTAGTGTCAATGTATAAAGCAAACTATCAAAATTTTAAAATTAGTGTCAATGTACAAAAGAAACTATCAAAATTTTCAAAAATGACAAATTTTACAACCGATATATATATTACAAAGGGAAAGAGGGGTATATGGATTCTTTATAATATTAGATAGGGGGTTGGGTTAGTGCTATGGGGTCCGTAGATAGAGGGTTTTTTTGCATATGGTTGCACACATGTGACATCTCCCCCAAGTATAAGTGAATCCCTAGGGGTTGCTGGAAGTGGATCTTATGACTAATCCATATGTTATTGTCAGAGAAGATCACACGGAGTGGAAGTGAAAGAAATTCGCATCATGTGGATTACCATTATTCATCTAAGATATCTTGAGTATGTGCAAAACGTAGATGCAAGAGAAGTGAAATGACGAGAAGTTTCACTCCCAAAACCTATTCTTACCCTTGGGCAATAAAGATATTGTGGGGAGAGTTGTACCTATAACAAGGAGAACCTGGAGCTCATGGGGAGATTTGTGAGAGTGTTTATATGTGAAGATATGGCTACTTATCTTGTGCATTAGCACAACTTCCCAAGAAGGCTGCTTGTTGCTTTGACAGAGTGTTGTTGCTTGAATGCCTTCAATAAAAACAATTTGGACATAAGAGAAATGGAGATGGAGATGGAGATAGAGATAGAGATAGAAGTAGAAGTAGAGATAGAGGTAAGGGTGGGTATAGAATTTTAAGTGGATATTAACTATATTTGGAAATATATTTGGGGATAAAGATAGAGATATAAGATGAAAAAAAAACAACAAAAAACCAACAAAATTACAAGCAAAGCACACCTTATTTGACAAACCCTTTGGGAGTTATTTGCTAGTTTGATGGAGAGATAAGGACAAGGAATACTTTAGCCTTGATTGATGCACCAAATTCAAGTCCTTCTTTGATTAAAGTTGATCTTGCAAGGAATGCTTATAAGATCGGCTAGTCTTTCACAAGGGGCAAGTGTAAGGGCTTAAGTTTATGTTGATGGCTAAGTACAATTATGCATTAATACTTTCATCCTCTATTGAGTGGTTTTCAAAGAAGAAGAGGTCCCTTTTTATAGGTAGAGAAAACCCCCAAGAGAGGAGCTAGTGTGAATAAGAGCTAGCAAAGTTTGAAATTATTTGTTCCTACATGATGTGGGCAAACTAGAGTCCACCGTCTTGAACATATCTCCTCAATCATGGCTCCAAAAATAAAATAAAAAAATTAGGTCCAAAAATCTCAGCTAATGGGCTACAATCTCATATTGTATGTTTTTTCCAAATTGGTTGGAAACTATGTGTAAAAAAATCATCTTAATAGGGTATCTTTTTAGCAACAAAAGCCTACTTGTGGTCCCCTTAGCCTAGATTTCTATTTGATTCCAATGGACACCTCATGCAATATGAAAGCATGAAATTTCTCCTTAATAAAGTTTTGAAAGAATCCTTTCAATAATGAATTAAAATAGGTGCATCTTTGAAAATTATGCAAGCTAGTATTCCACTAGTATTTGATATTTTCCTAGTAGATATCAAAATAGAGTATGAAAAAAAATGAAAAACACATAGAAAATATATCTATTTGGAATCACACTAGCTGTAGGACCTAGCTAGAGTGCTATACACCAATGGGATAGTAGAAAGATAACACTAATGCTTCTTTCCCTATGTCAAAGAGGCACAATTGTTGACTCTTTTTCCCATCATACATTATAACGGTTAAGTAAAAACATGCTATCCTTCAGATAAATACAAGGATGAGATAGAAAGCTTATTCTTATACTTAGACATGCATATGTACATTATGGGAAATATACTCATGCATCTAAAGAGTCACAAAATAAATCTCTAAGCATTCGTCCCACTATGTATGTGCCACAACATGACAACGGGTTATGTGATGAAGAAAACCAAATTGGGTGGCCTTGGAAGCAGCCTTTGGATGCAATTTTGTGGTAGATGCACGATTGATGAAGTAGAGCATAAGCTAGACAATTTGAAGCAGACCTTGGAAGGTGGCTTTTGAGAGTTCGAGAGGGAATTCAAAGCCCTTTGGCTAATGCAAAAAGTGTTGATTTTTTGAAGTTGAATAAGCTTAAGGATTGCCTGCATTAGGATGTTTATGATAAAGTCAAAGTGGATAGACTTGTGTCATATGGGGAAGCAATGGATTATGAAAGAGGCCAAACTAAGAAGATTTTGAAGAACCGTCAAGAAAGGAAAGGTTTGTCAAATCTGGTGGTGCCAAGGCCAATTGATGTGGTGGAAGGAAAGACAAAGCCAATGCAAATAATTCTACCTGTGAAGGAGGAGTGGAGGATTCTTTGGTTGTCAAGGGATGGAGTTGTTCCTATACCGAGGTTATTGGTTAGAGAGGCTCCATCTATGGAAGAGGTTCAAGTGATGCCAAATGAGACAAAGGATGTGCAATCAAGCTCATGTATGGTTGGTCAAGCTCCTATCATTTGTGCTACAGATCAAAAATTAAGGTTTGTAGATGAGATAGAAGCGATAGATATAGATGAGGTTCTAGATCTTGAAGAGGATGAGGAAGATGAGACAAGCTATAGCAGTACTTTGGATACAAATACAACCTGGAAAATGGATTCTTCCCATTCAAGGTATGAGGAGTTTGATTTCATGAATGTGGATAAAGATGTGGTAAATGTGGGTGAGGAGTACGAAACTGGGCAAGAGATTGTGCAGGACATAGAGCACATGGAAGCATCCACGCCTATGACAAGGATATGAATGTGAAGGTGGTGTGTGGTACCCTGCTAATGTACATTCTAGTTAAAGTTGCTATGTAGTTTTCTATAGTGATGCAATAGATGCAAAGATCTTCTAAGAATGATAAAGCTACCTTATCTATGGGAGAACAAAAAATAAACAAAGTGGTGGTTATCAATTTACCTTATGGTTATGGTGAATTGGAGCCATTGTGGATTTCGATGGAGTCTGATATTGATGAAGCTGGTCACAATGAGTATACATGCTCTTATGAAGAGGGAGATTTTTTTGATGCTATACTCTTGGGTAATGCGGTATTGACTGATTTTATTTCTTCTATAATCAAGGATGTAGCAATAGGAAGGTGCTTGAAGAGCATAGAAGTGAGGTTGGATACAAGTATGGAGACATAAGAGAAGCTAATGATGGAGGAGGAGTGTAACATTTAATGGCCTAGTAACTTGTGTGTAGCAGAAAATAGCATAGACAAAGTGAGCATTTCATTAGAATAGATTCCTAATGAGCATAGAAGGAGTGCTTGGGTGGAGAGAGCAACAAAAAGCATAACACCTAGTTAGATAGGCATGAACAATACTTCAAAAGAGAGAGAGAAATTAAGCTATTGACAACAGTTGAGGACATGATTTTCATGGAGCCGGTCCCCCCTCCAAAAGGCTTTGTATTATAGGTTTCCCCCATCAAGGGAGACATTTTACAATACAATTCTTTGTGTTCATTCAATAACTAGCTAGTGCAATGAAGATGGAAACTTCAAGCACTAATCAAACACTTATAAAACACATCAATTCCCTCACGGTCTCAGACCCAAGACCTCACACACCTTCGAAGATGGTGAGAGCTAGTGGGGTATGAGAGTAGATTGAGAGGAAGGAGTAGTCTTACGAGAAAGATGTATATCTCCTCACATAATCACTCATATTAGCATAGCATATCTTAGTAATTAGCATGGGAGAGGAGATGAGCATGCATTGAAGCTTGGTTCTTGGTTGGATTTGCATCACAAAGCCAAGAGTTGTTGGTATAGGCCTCCCTTCTCACAAGCTTGGAGTAGGTGATGAGCTTTCCATTAAAACTTGAGAAGGAGAGAGAGAGAGAGAGTCTTCTTGCTTCACACATGAGATTGTGTGAGTGTTTGTGTGATAATGGCTTGCCAAAATCACCCCCCTCTCTCTCTTGGTCAACCCCTCTTGCAAAATACTCATGCTGACACCCCATTGGACCCTACAATGCTAAGACAATGAAAATTAAGAAGAATAAGTGATAGCCTTGTCACATGTGTTCCCCTTTCCCCTTTTGTGAGAACTTTAGGTAATTAAATAATGCAACTAAACTCTCATTGGACCCCTTTTTCTTCTAGCCAATAGGAAGTAGGCAAGCCATTGGGCTGCTGAATGCTCATTGGACCCCTTGGGAGATTGTCCAATAGTCTTCTAGAGATCTTAATTCTTATTGGTTCTTTTATCAAGTGTTTTAAAATGAATTAAACTAAATGTACTCTAGCCTATTTCTCATTGGTCCACCTCTATGGCCATCCAATAGGATCCCTTATTCCCTTTGTGTAAAGGGAGCCTGTGAGTGTGAGTGTGAGTGTGTGTTTCTTTCTCATCCCCTACTTATACGGTTCACCCCCTCTTATGTAGGAGTCTTGAAGACTTTTTTGTACACACACAAAGCATCCAATTCCACTAAGCTTGACCATTTGGACTTACCTTAATTTTGGAACCTTAGCATTTTGGAAGTCTTAATGGGCTGAACCCTAAGGTATTTGGAGCCCATTGTTGCACACCATTCTTTTGCAAATGCCCCCCCCTTTGGATCCCTATTTTCACTCCTTTGGATCCCTACTATGGCCAATCTGCCAGCTTAACCAATATTCTAGCTTTATCTCCCTTGGTACTTCTCCATACTAAATGATCAGTTTAACATGAGAAAATTATTTAGGAGAATTAGATATTAGTTATTATGACATTACCTCTCTCTTGAAATCATAGTCTTCCTTGACTATGGGATAGAGAAGATAAAAACTATTCATTAGTCCTTTTTCTAGTGGATAGAGGATCCCTATCTTACCCTACGACATCGTTCCAGAATGGATGACTAATCCATTTGGCGCTTGAGAGCCTAAGGTTGCAAGCATGTTTGCGCATTAGTCCTATCAATCTTCTATAGTAGATTGACAAGCTCTACTTGGTGTTTGGAAGATGTGGTCTCCACAAACTTGATTCTATGCATGCATACTACTGAACATTTGTGCACAATAAAGAAAAAGAGAGTCTTCAATAAGACAAAAACTTTGTTCTTTTTAAACATTTGTACATTTTCTTACTCTAGGGAAGCATTGAAAGCATTGACAAGGTTTAAGTTATCATTTTATTGTATGCCTTACATCCATCTAGCATCTTCAAAAGGATAATTCTTAAACTTAATAAGATACCATTGGATAGTCTTATCACCTCTTAATACCTTGTCTTTGCTACAGACAGGAGCGCGAAAGGCATGCATAATACATAAAATAACATCCTACAGACAATAAAATGATAGAGCTACATACCTGATGCATCCACTAGCACGTAATCATCGATGTACATGAACAAAGAGAGATAGAGAGTGGGAGAGAGAGAAAGGAAGCTTACAGGTGCACCTCCTAGAGCGGAGTACTATGCCGGCATGGCGAGAGAGAAGAGGGGAGAGGGGGGAAGAAGTACACAGACACTGGGTGCAATCTCCCCCCGTGCAAGAGTGACCATTTCCCTCTTGCACGTATTTCATTTATAGATTTCTTCAATGGTCAATGTGAGTACAAACTGGCCAGCCGGTCATAAATGGCCAAAGCTCATAAAGAGCACTTGAATAATTAAATGTACAATATATATTTTCATTCGCATAGGCCTAGCTCGGTCTAGTCTTTTCCACCTGTCAACTGCAATAAATCATAAAATATCATTTCCATAACATACCTCTCCGTTGGAAAGCAACTATCCTCAGTTGCGAAGATAAAAATCTGCAAACAATACTTGTCAAAAACAGTGATTAGTATGTTGTGTCAAAAACATCACATAATAAAAGAAAAATTTATGAAACTAAACAACATTAGCTTATGCCTGTCGTCATCCACATACTACCTATTCTAGTGTCCCTTACCACTAGAATAAGCAGTATATGTCATACCCTGATGAATCAGGATATCATTGGTCACACTCATCATCAATCTCATAATGTCAAATCTCATCACATAAACACTATCATAATAATCATCAGATACCAAATCCCAATCAAATTCCAATTCCATAGTATAAGTCCAAATCCAAATCACTTTCATTATGTACCCGGGTAACAAAATCATACCAGTTACAGTGGTGGCCAGCCACTGCTGCATGATTTTATGATCAGTGTTGCCTAAATCGGCGAATCTACACCCGACGTGCTGCATAAATTGGCGAATCTGCACTGATGCTGCCTATATCGGCGGATCTGCATTTACCATTGTGAATAAATCTGCAATTTGTTAGTGTGCTGCCTAAATCGGCGAATCTGCACAGATAATTAGTGTTGCCTAAATCGGCGAATCTACACCAAGATGAGCATTTACACACTGCCTAAATCGGCGGATCTGTGTGTATGTGACCAATGGACTAGACAAGACATAAAGGAGAAAAAGTATAGTTACTCCGTTGTCGACATCACAGTGAAGTATATCACCAAAGGACTTACAAATGGTTGTGCACTATCCCAGAGCACCTTAGCTCGCATGAGTAGCTACATAGCTTACTGACAAATCATCTCAACAAAAATTCTTTCAATACAATTAGAGGGCATGAGCTTATCAGTGTAAGAGGTAATCATAAAATTGGATAAAATATGGTTAGGATACTAGTACGAAAGCTATAAAAATGAGTTTCCAAAATAAAGTAAAGAGATTACTTATCTGATGTCCTCGCATTATGGTATGCATAGGTTTTTGTGAATCCTTAAATGAGTTAGAGAAATGTAACAAAAACAAGTGAAGAAAAGGATAAAAACCTTTTGAGTAAGGTCAATCAAGATAGCTGCTTTTATTTCCTTGAAAGTGTGGTAAACGAAATAAAGGTAAGTGTGTGGAGCAGTGCTATTGTACAACAACTAGTAAAATATAACAGGTGGCCATTTGAAGAGGAGGAAACCTACAAAATCTTCAAAAATTTAAAAGTGCAACCAATTGTAAGTCATCAATTAAGAATGTGTGACATTTGATAACGTTGATCGATATAAGGAATTTCAAAAAGAGCATGCAATATAGACTAGCCAGAATTAGATGAATTTGCAAAAAGTGGTCACCGAGCAAGCTGACAGTAGGAGTATGAGCATAGAACATTTTGTACCAGCTTATGCTAATTAAAAATATTAACCAGCTAAAAATAAAATGCTAACAACATTGCTAGGTATCGCAAAGGATTTAAAATATTGTGCTCAGTACCGAAAAAAAAGATCATGCAAATCATGCCATAAAAATCCACAGATTATAAGTAAAGTAAAATCTCTGCAAATACTGTGATGGAATCTATTTGAAGATATTAGTTATATAAACCTAGGTCTTATGATCACTTTATGAAGCTTGATTGTGGTCGTCTCCAGCATATCATTTCATAGTTGTGTTCCAAATACTTTCTGCCTTAATTAGTGTTGTTACCCATCACAAATTTGTACTATTCGTCAATATCCCTTAGTACGCTTCTAGTCAAATTTGTGCATACATTATCATCTAGTCGCATTGTAATTGTCGTGGGGCATATAGTCAATGTAATTCGGGGGGGGGGGGGGGGGGGGGGTGTTATATGAGTAGATGCTAGGGTATAGAGACGAAGATAAATCTACATCACATATGTCATCGTCTAGTATACTATGAGATGTGAAGGAACTTGCATTGTCTTTTTAGTGATTGAGACCATTGATTAGAGTTATGAGAGTCCTCAGGTTGTTTATGCTAGGGTGGGGTAATACGAGGAGAGACATTCATAGAGTGAGATGTTTGAGTGTGTGACAATAGAGACTATACATTTAGAATAATGAGATCAAACGGAAAAAATCCGGATGGATCTAATCCAATAAATGGGTACAAAATTAAAATGAAGTAAAGGGAAAGACTACTAAAAGCCTAAAGTCTGAGGCTAAAATCATTATATTTAGGGTTTAGGGTTTATTATTAACTCATACCACCAACACAAACCACCCACTCTGCTATTGCAGCACACAAGATAACTAGACTGTCATGTAAGGGAGAGTGGAACTACCATTCATATCTCCAATTGGTACATTATTTGCTAAGACACTTGCGATTCTCTCACATTATTTGCTAATACGATGCCTAGGTATTAAAGAAAATGAAGTAAGGTGAAAGACTAAAACAAAAAGTCTATGAATATCAAACTGAAATCATCGTCGTCGTCATCGGCAAGTCCCGTGGATGCCCGGCATTGGGTGTCGTCTCAAAAAGTATTGTATCAATGTAGCAGAAAGGCGAGAAATGAAATGAAATAAAATGTTACATTAAATGCCTTTGAAGGTCAGAATTACATTCTGAGTTGAAACTGATACAGTCGATCAGTGTGAATCAAATCCATTGTTTGGGTACTAAAATAAAATGAAGTAAAGTGCAAGACTAAACTTAAAACCCTAAAGGTGTAAGGCTAAAATCGTCATCCTCATTGTCGATTCTCGTGGGTGCCTGGCAACTCGTGTGTATCTGAGAGAAAGTATGGCAAGGGCCGTCTAAGAGCTTCTGCAATGGCCGTCGCGGTAAGGAATGGTAGTAGTAGGGGAAAGAGAGAGAGAGAGAGAGAGAGAGAGAGAGAGAGAGAGAGAGAGAGAGAGAGAGAGAGAGAGAGAGAGAGAGAGAGAGAGAGAGAGAGAGAGAGAGAGAGAGAATGAAATTGAATGTGATATTAAACGCAGGCAAAAGGCCTATGGGAATCTGGAATAAACTAATACAATCCTTTTGGAGCGGGTACAAAATAATTTAAAATAAAAAATTTGAACATCGATGTGTGAAACTTTGGTTGCTGGCATCGGTGCTGTCCGAGGATTAGCAGCGGCTGCAGAAGATTTCCGTCAATGCCCCCCGCTATACTGAGCTCCATGCAGCGACTCTCCTTCTTTCTCCCCCCAACAGAATCGGACGGTGTCAAAGCTCTTCAGTAGCTGCTAGCGATCTCTATATCTCCGGCCCCAGTAGCATGCAGGGGTCCGTGCTAGTTGAGTTTTGTGTCCCCATGAGGTTTAGCCGCCTACTAAGGTCGGTGGAGGAAGGTTGAGCTGCAAGACTTCGCGCTTACATCGACTGATGTGCATGGAAGGCCACGCCTAGCTGGAACCGAAAAGAGGCTGGGTGGTTGGTTGCAGCCATCGGGACCGCTCGACACAAAGCTAGTGGAGGAGGAAGTTACGAAACTTTGACAGGAGAGAATGAGAGTGAGAGTTGAGATGTTCAGCGGGCTGAAAGTCACTTCTGGCCGAGAACTTGCCGCAGTTTATGTTATAGATAGTCGTATAGAAAGTGAAGGCAAGGGTGGACTGCAGCAATTTGGTGAGGGAGACAAAAAGGAGCATCCACCGGTTGAGATGAGAGAGAGAGAGAGAGAGAGAGAGAGAGAGAGAGAGAGAGAGAGAGAGAGAACGAGGGTGGTTGGCGGCTAGAGAAAGACAGAGAAAGATCGCAAGAGGGGAGAGAGAGAAATGACACTATGGTAGGGGTCAATGGTAGCCGCCCCTTTTTTTTTCCTTTTTCTGTGGTGGTTTCCATCGCGCCATGTGTGGGGTCCGAGTGTGAGGTGCTTACTACAGCCATGCAGGAAACTGAGAGAGAGAAAGATATAGTGTGGGTTGGTTGGTGGGTGAGTGCAGAGGGTTCAAATGTGGTGGTTGTCACGTTGGAGGAGAGAGAGAGTTGGTTGGAGACTATCGTAAGAGAGAGAGGGTGGATCTGCATGCTACGCGTTGTAGATGACTGCAGTGTGTCCGAATACGGCTACTCACAGACCTTAAGTTCTACACAGCGGCGCATGCCAACTAGAAGTAATAATAATAATAAAAAAAAACGTTTTTAAATAGAGGTGCTCCTATCTGCTAACTAAAGCCATGCATGGCAAGAAAGGCGGCGCCAGCAATTATAGAGCCTTTACCCGTGCTTTGTGGGCATGCAATGGTCTGTGTTGCATGGCCATTCGCAGCTAAGTTGGTGCAGTACGTGTGGTTCATAATTTTCATGGCTTGCTGTAGGTGGTTGTCCATGAACAGTGGCGGCAGCCGAATGCATTGACGCACCGGCAGGCTCACAATATGGAGGAAGTTTTTCTTAACGGAATAGCATAAGGCTGCAGTGGGGACTATTGTTAAATCACACAGGCACACCGCCATGCAGAATTCCTACATTATCTCCCCCTGCCTTCTTCATTGTGTCCCACTCTTAGGCGCATTGTTTGTCAGCTGCCATAGCTCTTATCACGTGAGCTTCTTGAGCACTCCCCCTTCCTTGTGCTCTCATGCTAAGCTTCTCTGTTGCCAAGCTTCTCACGCCGCTGAGATTGCAACAGAGAACATATATATATATATATTCAAAGCTTTCAACTCGTGTTTCCCTCCTCTTTCCCACGATGGAGTTCACCCGAGTGTGGTAAATGGGTTATCCATTGGGGTTGGAGTCGAGAATTAGTGTGCACGTCTACGAGCTCTCATAGAGGCACCCAAATCTTATTATTCCTTCGATCTTCTTGAATAATAGGTCATGGATTCAAAACTCACCAATTTTTATTTATTTTTTGGACGCCTCTCTTCATATCTCCATCTGATGTCAAAACTTCTCTACTTCTTCGTCACTTGAGATTGTTCCTTTGATGTTGAGGCTTTTCTTATTCTTCGCTCCATGCTAATTTGTATTAATTAAATTCCTAATCAAGAAAATATTATTTTGATTGAATCAAATAACCATTCTATGCACCTATGGGAATAAAACAGTCATGCTAAACATCATGCTAATAAAATAAATAAAGTAAGAAAACTTAGCTATGGGATGTGATCCATCACCATGCTCATCGCGAGCATGTTTCTAGCACCACGAGGAGCATTTTTGCAAGCTCTGATACCACTGCTACAGACGGGAGCGTGAAAGGCCTGCAAAATACGTAAAATAACACGCTACAGACAATAAAACGATAGAGCTGCATACCTAACGCATCCACTAGCACGTAATCATCGATGTACGCAAACAAAGAGAGATAGAGGGTGGGAGAGAGAGAAAGGAAGCCTGCTGGTGCACCTCCTAGAGCGGAGTACTACGCTGGCACGGCAAGAGAGAAGAGGGGAGAGGGGGGAAGAAGTACATAGACACTGGGTGCAATCTCCCCCCGTGCAAGAGTGACCATTTCCCTCTTGCACGTATTTCATTTATAGATTTCTTCAATGGTCAATGTGAGTACAAACTGGCCGGCCGGTCATAAATGGCCAAAGCTCATAAAGAGCACTTGAATAATTAAATGTAAAATATATATTTTCATTCGCATAGGCCTAGCTCGGTCTAGTCTTTTCCACCTGTCAACTGCAATAAATCATAAAATATCATTTCCATAACAGTCTTCATGTCGAAGAATGGACTCGGGATGCAGCACCTCTTCTTGGTCCTTGATCTTCGGTGGGTCCTCAATAGTTGGTTCTTTAGGTGGCTCTCCTTTGTAAGGCTTTAGTAGGCTCACATGGAAAGCATTGTGCATGAGCCATTGGCTAGGCAACTTGAGTTGATAGGCCATTTCCTTGGTCAAAGAATTTGGAAGGGACCATAGTACCTTTTTGATAACTTAGCATAGTACTTTTGGTGTCCCGTAGGATTCTTGCCCGTAGTGTGCCTTAAGTGAGACTTGGGAAATTTAAGTAAGACCCAATCATTTTCTTTAAAGACTTGGGCTCTTCTGCGCTTATCAGCAACAGCCTTTTGCCTTTGTTGTGAAATAGAGATAGCATCCTTAATCTTTTGGAAAGATTCTTGTAGGTCTTGGCTATACTCATTTGTAGCAAAGATCTTCCCGTGCACTTTAAGTATCAAGGGACTTTTGGATCTTCCCTCAATTACCTTGAAAGGTGCTTTTCCCGTGGAAGTATGTATAGTGTTATTGTAGGCATACTCCACTAAGGGTAAGTACTTCTCCCATTAGGACCTTTTATCTACTTCCGTTACGTAGGCTTTTAGTAGATCAAGAATTGTTAGGTTAGCTATTTCACTTTGGTTATCCGGTTGCTGGTGATAGGCCGAAGAGAAGTTTAGCCTTGTCCCTAAATTCTCAAAGAGACCCTTTTAGAAATTACTGGTCATTCTAGGATCTCTATCCAACACTATGGACATCGGCAAGCCATGGTACTTGAAGATTTGTGATATGAAGAGGGTTTCCATTTGATGGGCTTTGATAGTCTTTTTGATAGGTATAAAATGAGCTTGTTTGCTAATGTCAACTATCGTCCATATTTCCATGAGACTTATGCACTCCAAAGATAAAATCCATGGATATGCTCTCCCATTGTGAACTAGAGATTCACAAAGGTTGAAGCAATCCAGGTTGCTTCTCTCTATCAAACTTTGTCTTTTGGAGTATTTTTGACCTCCAAAAGTAAAAAACGTGCACTAAAAAATTCCAAAAAAATTCAAAACATCATTTTCCACCCTCCAAAGTCTTTCCAAACCTATTTTATAGCTAAAAACTGATTTTCTCTCTCTACAAACCCTTTGCCAAGCTCTCCATGGCTGCAACAACCACATGCACCCCTTATAGTCCAGCATTATCTCTCTATTAGCTTTCTCCCATCTCCATTGTAGCACCAAGCAAGCTTCTCCCTTATCTCTTCCCCTTGTCCACAACATAGTTCCACACCAAGCTAGCTTCTCTCCCTTCTCTCACCTCCATTACAACATGAAACAAGATTCTACTCCTTCTACTTTCATTCACTTGCACTACATGGAAACCTCTACTCCCAAAGGTGGAAAAAGCATCAACTCACATGACTTGCATACCACAAGAACAGGAGGTGTGAATAGTGCATGGGCATTGCAAGGATTCATCTCCAACATAAATATAGACTGGTGAGAAAACTACCCTTGTAGCTTACATTCAGAGCTTAAGATCATCTCCATCTTTAAGTTTATCATGCTGGAGGGAATTAACCTCTTTATGGCTTTCAATGTTTAGGCTTCACACCTCATAACATTGGGTGGTGCTATTTTGTTGATGGCTTTGGTGCGCCATCTATAGTTTTGTAGCATGTGATTGAGTCTCACAATGTAAGTAAGTTGTGTTATCTATGGAGAGTCATCAAAGATTTTTCTTATAATTTATTCTTTGTATAGTTGTCATTAGATTATTAGAATGATATCATTTTGTACTTTATAACTTTGTGCTCACATAATCTGTTGTTTACTTACAGAGTCAACTTGTTTTGAGAGGACATGAGCAAGCAACCATGTGCAGAGATGGAAATCACCCTATTTTTGTTCCGTGAGGAACCTTTCACTACCGTGTGAAAAGATTTTGATAAGAATAGTAGGATTTCTGTAGAATCTTGAACCAATAGGTACTCTCTAGGAGCTCTTAGAAAAGCCATCCCTATAGTACTACTATCTTCCCTAGTGTCATAGACACACAAATACTCGTGTATATGAATCTCTAGATGATAAAGACAAATACTTGTAAGAGAAACCTAACAACAACAACATTGTCTCCGTTTGTAATTATTTTTATGAGGCTGGATTTCTCTATAAATGCAATATAAATATTTCTTTTTGTTAAATGGTTTCTCACTGAGTGAGTATTTAATTTAGATTACTGGAGTTTCATACAGATTTGAGAAATATTGTTGATTTTTATGGATATTCTGATTTGTCTGTAAGATGTTTGAAGTTTCAAGTCTTAATCATTCCACCATGAAGAAATTCATGCAATAATTTGATCTCAGTTTAATCACTAATGGTTATTCTTATTAAGTGGATCATAACCTTTGTCAAGATGTCCTCATTTGGGGATGTTGAATATATATCAATAGCAACATTTCAATTAAAGTTGAGAAAGCTAAATTCTTGCTTTCCAAAATTTTATTGTTTCCATACTATGACTATGCCAAGCTTGACTTAGAGAAATGACAACTTGAGATGGAGGTGTAGATATATAGGGGTGACTTATTATTGATTCTTGTTTCATCATATATAATATAAAGCCTTTGAGTTTCCACCTTTTTGAGTAGTGTTGACAAGTTTTTGGTATAAAACCTTCTTAAATATCCATATTCATTTGCTATTGGTAGCTATTTATTTGGTATTGCTAAAGATCATACCAATAGCTATCACCTTGTGAACTTAATTGTTGAATTGCAGATTTGATTTTTACTATGTAGCTCATTTGGATAGAGAAAGTGTAAACATAAATTATAGATACATGCATTGTTAACATAGAAGATATGTATCACTCGAACCTATATAACTGCTAATCAAGAAACCTTTGGTTGGATACTATAACAATAGGGGTCACATGTGGTTTCAAATACCAAAGAAATGGCTTAACCAAAACATTCCCAAGAACACGAGGTGAACACAAGGAAGTAAAAATTGACTCCTTGTTTGGTTGATTTCTAGTGCTAAATGTTCTGAGTGCACAAAATTTGTGAGGCCTTTGACCTTGGGAGTTCACTAAAGTATATGTAGCATAGCACATGTGTTCAACAGAAAGGAATTTATATTCTTATAAAGTTACAAAAACATGTGTAGGTAAGGCCTATAAGGGCTACTTTCAATCCATTGTGGTGAACACACATGATATAGGAAAATTTTACATAGTGAATACTCCGAACATCAAACACTACAACTCTATCTCATGGCCATACATTAAAACAAAGCCCCTATTTGTCAATTTGAAGCCCCAACGACCCTCAACAAGAGGGACCACAACGGCGCGTAGAATGGCCATCCAAGAACAAATAGGGACCAAGATATTTCCAAGAACAGGGGATGGACACAAGGAAGTAAAAAATGGTTGATAAGCATGATACAAGCTTAAGGTATCTGCCAGTTGGGGGGGGGGGGGGGGGTTGCTATGAACACATTAAACTGCCCAATTATATCTCATGGACATGCATTAAAAAGATCTTGTACTTGCCATTTTAGGGCCCCAGGGACCCTCAACAAGAGGGGCCACAGATGGCCAGTTTGCGCGCCCTTGTGGCCCCTCTTGTTGAGGGTCCCTAGGGCCCTAAAATGACAAGTACAAGCTTTTTGTTAATGCATGGCATGATACAAGTTTTAGCTATTTGCCATTGTGGGGGGCGGGGGGGGGGGGGGGGGGGGGGGGATTTTGCTATGAATACATTAAATTGCCCAATTCTATCTCAGTTTGCGCGCCCTTGTGGCCCCTCTTGTTGAGGGTCCCTGGGGCCCTAAAATGACAAGTACAAGCTTTTTGTTAATGCATGGCATGATACAAGTTTTAGCTATTTGCCATTTTGGAGGGGGGGGGGGAGGGGAGTTTGCTATGAATACATTAAATTGCCCAATTCTATCTTATGGCTATACATTAAAAAAAGCCTATACTTGTCATTTTAGGGCCCCAGGGACCCTCAACATGAGGGGCCACAAGGGCGCGTAAAAATTTTGGATGGCCAATTTGCGCGCCCTTGTGGCCCCTCATGTTGAGCGTCCCTGGGGCCCTAGAATGACAAGTACAAGATTTTTTTTTATGCATGGCCATAATTCAAGTGGTCAGTTTTTTTTGAAAAAGGTTGTTTTCAAGAGCTTCTAGTGTTCAATTGGCCCCGAATCTGTCTGGGCTTGTCTCACATAAATTTGTTCATCTCTTCGCGCTCTTCAACCATCGTGTGATGCAAAAAAATCATATCCTACTCGGATTCTCCAAAAATCAACGTGCAAGTTGGCAATTTCTTAAAAAATGATGTAAAACACACATTTCTTACTTTTTCCTTAATCTACGGGCTCGAACGTGCATTAAAACCATGGAATCTGAAAATACTCAAAGAACCAATGTTTTTTATTGTGTTAAGGACTGTATTTCCTACATACAAAACTTTCTCAAAATCTCACCCTAACACCTTCAAAAGTGACCTCCAAGGAGTGCCCTCGATCAAAAATTGAAACTGAAGGAAAACAATCAAAATGAACTCCTAGATCGACTATGTATACACTTTAAAATAACCAAAATTTCCTTTAAAAAAATTTTATTGCTAAAAATTTGAAAATAGACCACCCTTGGACTTCCCACAATGATAGAAATCAAAGGGTTCAAGGAGAGGTCTGGTGTCATAAGTGCATGGTAGGAATCTAATCGAGGTTTATTCCGTCAAGATCTCTTATACTTTATTATGTCTTCTCATGTACAATCTTACCAAACAAAAACAAACTTACACTTTAAATGACTACAAATCTTATTTAACTTATCAAACAATCTAAAATATGGTAGACCTAGAGTGCTCTTACACATCAACAAACAAAAAAGTCCAAATTTTTTCTCATTAACTTTGATAAACATACATATGTGAACAACTTCCAAGGAGTAGTGCGGTCATAGTTCTTACATCCATTCCATGACATGGTATACTCATGGGGTGACCTATCACATAAAAATATCTTTGGTAGGAGTGCCCTCATGTTAGGAAAGGGTCTGCTGCTGCTGATGAAAAGTTGTTGCATTGTCCTACTAGGGATCTCTCCATGTTAGCATAATGATTTTTGGTGTAGTGGGAGCCACATTGCCGCTGAGGAGAGCTTTGTGCCACCGTAAAAGCTTCATGTTATGCCAGTTCCTTGAGCCATTCTTGCAAACAACGCCACTCAACTAGCATAGCAAGAGGTCACCTTGTAACAAAAACATGTATGAATTCAACATTTGCAAGCTATATAATAAAGACACTTGTTAAGTATATGCTGTACAAATTTGCAAGTATTTCTATCTAACTGGGAATAAACAATCCTAAAATATACATTAGGATGAGATTACCACCCCTAATAAGCATGGATTTGAAGCACCTACCTTCAAGATGTAAAAACCTACAACCTTTCACTATTTGTGCATAAAAGCAACCTTTGTGCCAAGCACTACAAAACAAGTAGAGACAACACCTTAGACTTCAAAGTTTATGATAAGAAGAACACAATCAAAAGTAAGAAGTATATTGTTACCTTGCATAAAGGGGTTTTTTATTCAAATATGTGATGGTATTGACAAGATATTGAAGAACCATCAACATTTATCTCACCGATTGTACGACGTTCCTGGGATGCCCTCTGCTCACCCTCACGTGCGGCCTTCAGTGCAAACATTGCGAACAAGCAAATATGTATGCCTACGATTTGTGATGTCCTTGAGCACCATGGTAGCTGTTGCATGAGGAAGCAAAGGATGAAAAGAGAGAGGGGGGAGGGAGAGAGAGAGGACCATGGGAGGAGACAAGGGGGTAGTGGGGGAGAGAGAGAGAGAGTGGAGAAGGGGGCAGGGAGGGAGAGGAGAGGGAGAAAGGAGGGAGGAGGAAGAGAGAAGAAAGGTTTTTTTTCGGGGGGAAAGTTTTTTTTTGAAAAATTGGACTTTTAGTGCTTGTAAGTTTAAAAAAAGGTCAAAAAATACTTTTTTTATATGGATATATGTTGGGGGGGAGTTTTAAGTAAAAAATAAAGTAAAAATAACTTTTTTTTAAAAAAGTCAAATTTTGGCTCTTAGTGATCCACGTTTTTGATGATGTGGCCTTACCTCTTTACTCCCTTCACTTTCAAAAAGCTAGAGAGAGAAGGTGACCTCCTAAGTCCATATCCTACATGTGTCTAAAAAAAAGACTAGAAAAGCCTACTCAAAACTAGCTTCTTGAATTCCCTTGTCCCCTTAACCCTACACACCATTAGCCTTAATCCCTAAAAATTAGGATTCATTACAAGGCCCATGCAAGGTTCATATTTCTCCTAATGGTCTTGAACAAAAATCATGTACACAAAAATAGAGCTCTTTATTGAATTATTGAAAGCTTGCGTATGTACAATGGGTACGGTGTTACCCATCTCCTTGGCATCTATGTACATATCTTTTTCCCTGAACCTAAAGTAGATTTTCCTTTTAAGGAATTTAACATTGGCAGCCATATGATCAAACCATGGTGCCCATAGGATTACATCCTCGTGCTTGCGAGGAGAGATAAAGAAGTCCTCTTTGTCTACATAGCTTTGGACATGGAGCCTTAATTTCCCAATTAAGGAAGTGACTGAAGCTTCTTGCCCCATGAAAGCACCATCTGCGAGTAGGACATCTCCCATCTCAAGGCTTGGATGCCTAGCTTGGTGGCCAACTCCGTGGATATGAAATTGTGAATAGAACCAGGGTCGAAGAGAATAAAAGCATCATGTTCTCTTACCTTTCTCCAAGCATGGCATAGAGGGGATCCTTTGTGGTGAGCTTTCTTTTCTTGGATATCAACCAAGGTAGATCTAGGAGGCTCATGGAGGGTGTTCTTTTGGGGGCAAGCACGGTAGGCATGTCCTTGCTCGCCGCATTTGAAACAACGGTTATTCTTGTGATAATGCTCAAGCTCTTTAGGAGAGAGTTTTTTTTTTGCCTTTGTAAACTCCCTTCTCCTTAGCTTTGTTGTTATTGGAATTGCCCTTAGGAGACTTTTGGACATTGTCCTTCCCCTTAGGCTCATTGGAACCTTTGTTTTCTGTGGGCTTATAATTTCTCTTAGCCCCTATTTGGAAATTGATTTGTGAAGCCACTATAGTATGGTGTATGGCCGCATATATGGTGTGTGGCCTTTGGGAGTTAACATACTCCGCCATTTCTTCAGTTAAGATCGCACAAAATTTTGTTTTTGCTCTCCAAAATCTATCTTTTTGAAGACAATGGCTTGAGATGTAAGTCTCAAAACTTGTCTACATATTTGTGAATGCATTTGTAGGGAGAGAGCTTCAAGCTTTGCCATTTAGTGAGTATTTTGTCTTTGGCATCGGTGGCCAAAACTGCTTCATAATGGAAGCTCTTAAAGCTTTCCATGTTCATGGAGCTTCACCGTTGGCCCGTAGGCTAGACCACCATTTCCGGGTGGACTTTTGAAAATGCATAGCTACATGGCATAGCTTAGAGGACTCCGTGAAGCCCTCATCTCAAAACGCTGCATCCAATTGCTGGATGAAAGCCAAGACTTTGTCCGTAGCACCAAAGGTGCCATCGTAGGTAAGGAAAGAGATGCTCTTTCCTTCCTCTTTGAACTTCTTGAGCTTGGATGATCTCTTCCACAGGCATAGGATTTCCTATGGCCTCTTCCCTTTGATGGTTCAAAAGTTACACCATCGTTTTCTTCAGAAGATGAAGAATTTGAGGAAGATGGAGAAGAGGGTGACCTCTTTCTTGCCTTTATCTTCCCTTGTTCCTCTTTGTCTGCACCATCACTTTCTTCATAAGAGGAAGATGATGAAGAAGATGGAGAAGAGGGTGACCTCTTTCTCTTATTTTTCTTCTCTTTTTTTCTGTCATCCCTCTTTCAATTATGGTGTGGAGAAGTGTGTGATGGTCTTCTTCATTTAGGAGGTAATGGAGAGCGTTTTGCCTGCCATCTTTGTGAATCCATCTCCGCCGAGGTGGTAGGAGACTCACTTCTTTCTCATTCCTTTGGTGGGGGCTCTTGAGTTCTTCTTTGGGAAGGAGATGTGTCGTCAAGTAGTAGATTTTTGAGCCCTTTGTACAAATCCTCTTCTTCTTTCTGAATCGGAGAGAGGCCTCTTTTGGAAGTCTCACAAGGAGGCTTCCTAGGTACTCTCCCTTCATGATGGGAAGTCTGGAGAATCCCATGAGCACGTAGCTGCCATTGCACTTCACTTTGGAGGGATGGATTGCCCATGTCTTGTTGAAGACTAGAAACAAGGTAGTTAACAAGCATAGGGGCATCATTAGTAGCTGTCTCATTACCAAATCAAAGCTATCAACATTAATTTCACTCTCTTTACTATTTTTAGCCATTCTAACAATTTTTTTAGGTGTAATATTTTTAGGTGTACTTTGGTACTTCAAGCCCTAGTTCCTGCTCCTCTTTACCCCTTTAGAAAAACACTCAAGCTACTGTACCTGTGGCTCGAATATCATTAATTGCAAGGAATAGAAGAGAGGGTTGTTCAATACCAAAATAGTACCGGCTCCTGTAAAGATTCTAACAGCTCAATAGTGGTGAAGCCGTAGGCAAGCCCCATAGGACTCCACCATTAAGACCATAGATCTCGACGGTGATGCCCC
This sequence comes from Adiantum capillus-veneris, assembly GCF_014529385.1. Lineage (NCBI taxonomy): Eukaryota > Viridiplantae > Streptophyta > Polypodiopsida > Polypodiales > Pteridaceae > Adiantum > Adiantum capillus-veneris. The sequence continues at coordinate 136,287,498 of NC_140954.1, forward strand.
GTTATCTGCATGAAGGCAGGCGCACTGCAAGGCTGAAAAATCCCTATTCTACTTACTCAATTGCAATTAATAATATCAACTATTTATAGCTAGCTTGAGGACCTCCCTTCTTGAGCAAGAAAAGAGAAACCTTGTGCTCTAATACCAATGTAACATTTAATGGCTTAGTAACTTGTGTGTAGCAAAAAATAGCATAGACATAGTGAACATTTCATTAGAATAGATTCCTAATGAGCATAGCAAGAGTGATTGGGTGGAGAGAGCAACAAAAAACATAACACCTAGTTAGATAGGCATGAACAATACTTCAAAAGAGAGAGAAATTAAGCTATTGACAAAAGTAAAGGACCGGATTTTCATGGAGCCAGTCCCCCCTCCAAAAGGCTTTGTATTATAGGCTTCCCCCATCAAGGGAGACATTTTACAATACAATTCTTTGTGTTCCTTCAATAACTAGCCAGTGCAATGAAGATGTAAAATTAAAGCACTAAGAAAACACTTATAAAACACAACATCAATTCCCTCACGGTCTCAGACCCAAGACCTCACACACCTTCGAAGATGGTGAGAGCTAGCGGGGTATGAGAGTAGATTGATAGGCAGAAGGAGTAGTCTTACGAGAAAGATGTATATCTCCTCACATAATCACTCATATTAGCATAGCATAGATTAGTAACTAGCATGGTAAAGGAGATGAGCATGCATTGAAGCTTGGTTCTTGGTTGGAGTTGCATCACAAAGCCAAGAGTTGTTGGTGTAGGCCTCCCTTCTCACAATCTTGAAGTAGGTGATGAGCTTTCCATTAAAGCTTGAGAAGGAGAAAGAGAGTCTTCTTGATTCACACATGAGATTGTTAAGTGTGTGTGTGATAATGGCTTGCCAAAATCAAGTCCCCTGTCTCTCTTGGTTGACCCCTCTTGCAAAATACTCATGCTGACACCCTATTGGACCCTGCAAAGCTAAGGCAATGAAAATTAGAAAGCATAAGTGATAGCCTTGTGACATGTGTTCCCATTTCACCTTTTGTCATAACTTTAAGTAATTAAATAATGCAACCAAACTCTCATTGGACCCCTTTGTCTTCTGGCCTTGTCTTCTGGCCAATAGGAAGCAGGCAACCCATTGGGTTGCTGAGTGCTCATTGGAACCCTTGGGAGATTGTCCAATAGTCTTCTATAGAGCTTAATTCTTATTGGTTCTTTTATCAAGTGATTTAAAATAAATTAAAATAAATGTATTCTAGCCTAATTCTCATTGGTCCACCTTTATGGCCATCCAATAGGATTTGAGTGCACCTTGTGGGCAACTGGACTAGGGAGCTGACATGTGTTCCCTATTCCCTTTGTGTAAAGGAATCTTGTGTGTGTGTGTGTGCGTGCGTGCGTGCGTGCGTGCGTGTGTGTGTGTGTGTGTGTGTGTGTGTTTATCTCTTATCCCCTACTTACAGGGCTTGCCCCCTCTTATGTAGGAGTCTTTAAGACTTTTTTGTACACAGACAAAGCATCCAATTCCACTAAGCTTGACCATTTGGACTTACCTTTGTATTTTGGAACCTTAGAATTTTTGAAGTATTAATGGGCTGAACCCTAAAGTCTTTGGAGCCCATTGTTGCACATTGTTCTTTTGCAGATGCCCCCCCCCCTTTGGATCCCTATTTTCCCTCCTTTGGATGTCTACTATGGCCAGTCTGCCAGCTTAACCAATATTCTAGCTTTTTCTCCCCTGGTTCTTCCCCATATTAAATGATCAGTTTAACATGAGAAAATCATTTAAGAGAATTAGATATTAGTTATTATGACAAGGAGCCTACAATAGAGGAGTTATCAATGCAATAGTTGTGTCCTATTGTGCATGGAGGAGAGACCAAGGATGTAGATTTATACAAGCTTTTTGAATAAGTATATGCTTCGTGGTTGAAGGGTATGCTTGTAAGAAGCTATGTAGTGGGTCATCCGATCGTTAGGTACATGGCTTTCTTGAGGAGATCTTTACTTTACATGGTTGGGAGGGAGGGTCATGTATGTATATGAAGTAGGATGATGTGAATTGTGGTGCTTTGTTTGAAACAGATTGGATGTAGGGTGATGCTCATAAAGGTGAAGGTATGTTGTGTGCCTTTTATATGCATGATTGACTACGTGTTGGGATGCAACACTATGTGAAGTCATCGCAGATGGATGGATATGCTAAATGCGAGGTGTTTGATCCAGGTGGTTTGACTAAGAAGGGGGCTGGCCAACCCGCTTGGGAGGAGACGACAAGCAATAGAAATAAAAATTGTACATATGGTTGTATGTTTCTATGTGTGCTCATAGTGTTTCCTCGTTTTGGAGTTCAATAAACATGCTTCTGGTTGAACACAAATGTTCAAAAAGGGGGTTGGACAAAGGCGGTGGAGCCAATGTCAGTCAATGCCATAAAGAGGCCAAATCAGGACTATGGGCATCTACAAGTGCATGCCAAAGTGATAAAGCAGATATGAAGTTCAAGGGCAGGCAAATGGTTGCAAATGGGCCGCAATTGGATGAAGTAAAGCGCAAGCTAGAAGGTCAAATGAAGAGATTGGATGGCAACTTTTGAGAGTTCAAAAGGGAATTTGAAGCCCTTTGGGGATATCTAATCTAGGTAACTGTTGCAAAAAATGCTTAATTTTTGAAGTTGAGCAAGTTTAAGGATCACTCGCATGAGGATGTTTGTGATAAAATCAAAGAGGATAGACTTGTGTCATATGGGGAAGCGGTGGTTTATGCAAGAGGCTAGACTAATCGGATACGCCAAAGACCATTGACTTCCCATTACTTGTACACACCTTATTCTTTACTAGGTAAAGAAATATGGAACTCTCTCACACACATAGTGTTGAGCTGCTCCACCCAAAATCCTGTGTTCTCTCTCTCTCTCTCTCTCTCTCTCTCTCTCTCTCTCCTTCTCTCTCTTTGTACGCACCATATTTGTGCACTCACAATTGGTATTGTTGGGATGCGAGGTTTTTTACTGCATCACTTGTGTGAACAAACTCTTCCAACTCATGTGTCAAGCCATGTGCAGAACCTCTTACAACCTTCGTGTAAAGCACCACCACTTGTATTTGTGCATAGGCAGCCACCTCTTGTGCTCATGTGTCAAAAGATTGTCTATTTGTAAAAGCTTATATAAAGGCACATTCTGCTAAATATTTGTAACCCTTTATCATTTGCAATAACCATATTGTACTGTGCAATAGTTTCTCTGTCAAGCTCTACACTAACCTCTCCAAGCATTCTTATGCCATGAATAGCACACTAACCTATCCACCTTAACTCTAACAACTGGTATCGGAGTGCGATGGTTCCACACCTAAGCCTACTAAACTCTTCCTTTTGATCATCATCAGTACCTCAATTGGTTGCACTTATTCTCTTGCACTGTTAAAATAAATCTCACTCTCTAATTATCACCCAAGATATGAGGATGCAAGAGAGGGAGTTAATTCCGCATGTTTTGCATAATCTATCAAATATTTTTGCATTCTAGTGTCAGTTTCTACATACTCTCGATCTTCAAATTAGCTCTTTTGAAATCACAACATGCTTGCATTACTTGTGTGCGAAGGAGGTGTTCGTTGAAAGCTTTCCGTTTAGCATCACCTTGTTCTAAGTGGGCTTTGTTAGTGCAAGAAATTAGTCAGACAATTTTTTTAATGATTAAGTGCATCAACACCCTCGTGACCTCGATGCTCGAGCTGAGCGTAGCCAATTGCACAATCTACCTTGCTCCCACGTTGGCCCAAGCCATTCTCTCTTAAGCCTGTCTATAATTCCCATAGCCTGTTCTTGAAGCTCCCACCATTTAGGACTCCCTTCACACGCCCTTAGCTTTAAAGCTCTAATGCTCTGCCAACAAGGGGTAGTTTACACATAGCCAAAAGTCAAGAAACTCCGAGTATTGACTCCAACATACCAAGCACAATAACACAAAGTAAAGAAAATAGATAGCCACCGAACCTCAAACCACGTGAAGAGTATTTGGTGAAGAGGTGCTTCACTTTGACTCTACAAAGATCAAAATCTTCTTTGATGGATCAAAGCTCCTTGTACACAATCATCTTGAGCACACACACAAGCGCACAAAATGCTATCTATGTGTATTTTACTCCATTCTCCATGGACATTACATCTTTGTCAAAACGGACCAACAACATGCATGAAGAAGGTCAACATCAACATAAAATTGATGAGGAAAGCCTCGACACACGACAAAGCTCACAACATCAAGATGAAGGGATAGCAGTTGGAGAAATTTCTCCACCAACATATTCAAAATAATCCTTTTGCATACATAAATAATTCGGGGGATTTTTCCCACGTGGTTTTTCCCTCCATTGCACACATATGTGCATTGTATCTTCCTTTGCATTCTGCATTGGATCAAAATATCGACAACAACAACATCACAATATGGCAAGAATATCGACAACAAAGCACAACACCTTTTGCAGATTTGTGCAGGGGAGAAAATCCTTCAACAAACAACAACCAAAATGTCGATAAGCATTCTCTCTTGTGTACCTTACCCTGACTGTATACAAAATTTTTAGGTTTTTAGTTTTTACACAATGTGCGAATTTGATGCACTTTTGGAAGCACGACAGGTGCTCAAAGTTGGATGCATAAATTCGGGCTGAAGATGAAATTTTAGCTTGTGCAGAGCTTGTGGTTTGAGGATTTTTTGGTATATTTGGGCAACAAAGCACGGAGGCGTTTACAAACTATCGAAGCAGCCTCTTGAGAGACGCGGGTTCTTTGGATCATATAGGTGGAGCTTCTTTCGCAAGATACTTTGGCAGTGATTTTGTGCTTTGGTTTTTCAAATGGATTTCATATGGTTATGGTGCATGGTTGATTCCCATTATACATGCATTTTTGCAAGCACTTTTGAGTGCCGGTGAGCTCTTTTGAGAGCATTGTTTTTGCATTGATCAAGTTTTTGGATTGCAACTCTTTTGGCACTTGTTCATGCGTGGTCACTCTGTGGATGTGAGTTGAGTGTGAATTGCCATTGTATGTGTGATTGTGGATCCATTTGGGCATTTATACTCATTGGCATTGAGTAGTGTTATGGTTTATGGTTTAGAGTCCACTTTTGGAGCTATAGTGGTTGAGGTTTACTCCCACTTTGCCATACTTTTAGTTGACAATTTTTTGTCAGTTTGTAGTGGTCCAGAGCTTCTCCCCCTTTGGCATCTTGGATGTGGTTTTATGGTAGAGATTTTTCTTCTCCCACACTTGTCACATACAAAATGATATTGTACAATCCATGACACAAAATGTCAATTGCAAAAATTTTATCACCACAACTGGGGTCATGAACTGTACATCTGTCATCCACAAATTCGATAAAAAGACCAAGTCTTGTAAGTGCATATATAGAAAAAAGGTTCTTTTGATCTCTGATACATAAAGTGCATCTAAAAGTGTAAAAGAATTACCATTTTCATGTGCGTTTACTGAACCATATTTTGAAGCTTTGAACGCTGCATCTTATCCAAAAAACAACCTTTAGAAACATCCTTAGAAGGTGCTTCAATAGGCGGCAAAGAAGCAACCATGTCATATTCTTGTAAATGCAACAAATTGAAAAAAATTGGATGCCAAAAACAAGCATGCCAAAATTTAGCATCTAGAAAAGCCTCTAGATCCACAACTACATTTGCAAAATTCCTTACACATTTTTCACATACAAGATGAGATTGTACAACCCATGACACTTATTCCTACGCTTTTAATGGTTGTAGGCTGATAGAGATACTCTTTGGAATCTTCTATATTTCCATGTGAGTCCAAGCTAGGCGTATATGTGGTTTGGAGTGCATCTAGACCGAGGTCTAGACTTGCTCAACTTCGTGGGCCAATAGCTTCCTCTTGTGCAATGACGGTTTCTCTTATTATCGTTCTTTTATATGTTTGTTTCGACTTCACCTCCGGTGTCTTCTTTGGGTTGGATTTTGGGTTTGCTAGAAAAAAATCTAAATCTTTCTCAAAGCTCAACCATGTTACCTTAAATGTGGTAGTGATGTGTGTGAAAACACTTAGTACCACTAGAGCACTTTTTCCCTCACTAGGAGATGTTTCCCCCATCCATTGTATATACACCCATCATTCTAGGGCTAACTTATCTTTCTATTTTTGCATCAAGCAATCCACTCTCTCTTTTGTTCCTTGAGCTTCTTCATCTTCTCAAGTTGTGTGCCTCTGTGCAACCCTAATTCCAACAATTGATATCAAAGTTGCATCCTCTTGACATAGTCACTGGCATTGCTAGTACCCCTTTGCTCACTTTCTCCAAATTGAATGAGCTTTGGTGAGTGCTAGAACATCAATTAATACTTTGGAAAGGCTTGTAGAGCTTTGTGTGCTCAAAATTTTGATTTGGGCTCATTTCGACCTCCGTTCTTGCTACATACAATATTGTGCATGCAATTTCATCCTTTTGTGCAGTATTTTTATTAGTGCATTTTTTTTTGTTTGTGGAATAGGTCCCTTATATTCCTCTTTGGGTTGTTCTACATAGCACGCATTAGTCCTACTTTGAATTTCCTCCTTTGGAGAAGTTTTCACATCAGATGCAGCCGCTCACCATGGCTGTCAACAATAGAGATGTTTTCAAGATGTTTTTTGCTAAGGAAAAAATGGATGGGGATAATTACCCAATGCGGGCTTACATGAAGACACATTTTCTTATCTCAAAGAGTGTCTAGAATGTTGTGCAAGGCATTGTCGTGTGCCCACCTTTCGTGGATACAAGTTCTGTTGAGGATGTTGTGCAAGGCATTGACGTGTGCCCACCTTTTGTGGATACAAGCTCTATTGAGGATGTTGTAGGTTCTAGCAGACCTCCATTGCTAGAGTTTTTTTGCCTATAGCTAAGAATCTTGTTGAGATGTTAGAGACGCACAAGCTCATGCATTGATTGAATTATTTTTTAAGCACATTATTACTCCTCACTTTTGTTTGAAAAAATCAACAAAATAGGCTTGGGACACTTTGGCTGGTCTTTATGCAAGTCACAATGAGGCTAGTATTGAATTTTTGTATAAAGATCTGGAGTCAAAGATTATGCAAGAGGAAGATAACATGGACACTTTTCTTATTGGTATCAGGGATATCAATGAACAACTCATTTTTTTAAGTGATGTTATTTTTGGCAGTTCACTTGTGTAGATTGTCCTCGGTGCTTTTACAGACTCTTACTACCATATTTTTTCCACTACTTCGGACACTTATGATCGAAGGAAACCCTCAAGCTATCATGTTTGATGGATTATGCACTTTTCTTTTGTAGGAGTCACTTCCAAGAAAAAGTAGGGCTCAATAGCATGTTGTTGAACAAACTTTTTTTGCTGATCAAATAAAAGTTGGTGATAGCAATGCAATCACTTCTCATGGTTCTTCTATGAGTAGAAAATCACATGTATCTAGTGCTTCTGTTGGGAGCAACTCGTTTAGAAGTTCTAGTGAAAAAGGAAAGAAGAAGATGCGTTTCCATTATTGCAAGACTAATGATCACTTCATACAACAATGTCCTAAGAAGGTGAAGGAAAAAGAAACCAAGAAAAAAGAGTTTGGATCTACTAACATTACAACTGTTGTGAAATATTCTACTATAAATCGACATTATGATGTTGATGTATATGTAGAGGGGTAAAGTTTACTTATGATCCTTCTATACATGATGCATGTATGTCATTGTTGTAGAGTCACATGTTTGGTAATTTGATAGCGGTGCTACAAAGCACATTACTGCACATCATGATTTGATTGCATCTCTTGAGGCCGTCTTTCATGGGAATACGGTCACGTGGCAACAATGCCTCTTATCCAATTGAAGGATTTGGAAAGATTGTGCTAATTGCTACAAGTGGTATTTCTTTAACACTTTTTGATGCAGTTTATGTACCACAAATCAGAAGAACCTTTTGTTTATATTTGCACTTACAATACTTGGTCTTAATGACAAATTTGTGGATAACAAATGTATAGTTCATGGTCTCAATTTTGGTGATAAAATTGTTAAGGGGCTTCCTTTTGGAGATTGTGCATCTCATGTTTCTTTATAGTCCTTTGGGGTGAATTTTTGCACCCAAATCTCTATTTTGGGTGCGTTTTGACCCGTTATAAAGTTAGAGTGTGTTCGTATGTAGAAAGGCTAAGGTTCAAGATTCTACAACTCTAACTTTTGGTGGTGCAGAAGGCTCCAATTTTTCTACAATGTTCACAAATGTTGTTTGATATTATGGAAGAGGCGTGTATACGCATATTGTGGTTACAAGTGGTAATTGCCTATTTTTAGTAGGCTACTTAGAGACTTGGTGAAGGATTGAAAGCATGTCGTCCAACAATAATGTACTTAACCAGATTGTCAATGAGAAGCTGGACAAGAACAACTTCCATGATTGGAAGTTTAGAATGATCAATTTCCTTATGGGTAAAGATTATTTGGAGTACATTGATGGAGAGAATGGCCCCTCCTAAGATAAGGGCAAGGCACTACTAGTATACGATCGAATGAGGTGGCAAAACTTAGAGATCAAGAAGCGCTAAAAATGCAAAAGGAACTAGACCCGTGCACAAAGCAAGAAATCTTTGTACAAAGAAAAGTGGCTGACAAGTTAGAGAAAGGTCTAGTGCTCAAGCCTCAACCTAGATATTGGTTTCTCTAAAGTGAATTCTGCAAGCATTTAGAAGCAGAGGACTAACTCATTCAAGATGGAATAACAACATCACTACAAGAGGATCAATGTCTAAAGATACAAACCTATGGTGGCAAGGGGGGGTGAAAATGACCATGTTTGGAGAAAGTCCATGAATTGCTACCTTAGTTTTTCAACCTCCTATAGCTATTAAAATCCACACAAGTCAAGATATGGAAGAAAAATACACAAGAAACCTAGCTCTCCCAATTGATCAACGCAATCCCTCAACCACAAGCAAGATTCTGTGAGTTAAGAGGAGGGAAACAAGGAATCTCCAAAGCCATTTGATGCAAGAGTAGATATACGAGGCAAAGAATTTATTTTACTAGAAAAACTACCTCGTGATTACAAGTGCCAAAGGATATATAGGATCTAGTAGATGAAAAGATTGAAATGGAGAAAGCAAAGAACAATCACTGGTGAAAAGACAAAGAGAGCATGCAACTTATGCACAAAATCTACGTGCCTCATGGTCATGAGACACACATCAAGGTCAAGGCAGGATACGTCCTTTTGTGATAGGAGGAACACCTATCATCTAGCATATTTGGCTTCAAGCACACCAAGGCACCCAAAGCCAGTCACACGCTAAGAAGATGCACCCAAAGCATACAACATCGCCTTTGAGGTTGCATGTAATATGGATTAGGGCTCAACAAAAACTTTTCTCATAAAAACTAAAGAGAGAAAGAGCATACTTAAAACTCTTCCAACTTTTAGGTCAAAATTTGATGGGTTTGTTGGTTTTTACACTAAAATTTTACCAGTTTTCTTCAAGGAAAACTCATTAGATTTTACCATTTTAGCCAATTAAACTAACAACCCATTTTTTGTGAACAAGTAGTGGCAGGTATTTCATTTAAGCAACAAAAACCAAAGAGATAAAGAAGCCAGTTGCATAGCGAACTTATCAATGATAAAATCATGAGCCTAAAGTGGCAAGATAAATGACCATACAAGATAAAAAACAACTAGAGAAGCGGCTTAGAAGGCAGACAAAGTGGCCCTTACAAAGGGCTTTCGAGAATGGCAAGAAGTTTTCTTGCAACATCACCATACTCAAACTAAGCTATTGGAGATAGCTAAGGTTGGTTCCGACGAGCCCAATAAAATTGCATGTACTTTTTGCTACCTCTACTTGCCTTGTTCACACAGGGTGAAGGTAATCTCAGCTTCACATATTTTTCCACATGTTGCAATTTTCAACAAAGTAAAGTATTTATGTAAATGTAAACTCTAAATTTTGTTTTTGCACTTTGGTAATTGCAAAGAGCCACCCCCGCCACCTAAATTGGTGGGTATCTAACTCAAAAAGGGAAGATTTGCACGCTACCATGGGTAGCATTTTGCTGACATGAGCATTTCTTGTTGCCTTATGAGAACATTGCGAGCAAGTCCTCAACTCTACCAATTTTGGCAGAGTGGGAAAAATGTTGCCCCTCTCTCTCTACCTTCTCTCATCCTTTGCCATGCAACAAAGAAGAAGAAGGCAAAGCTCACAATGAATTTAATGGGCTCACAAAAAAATTGACTGCATCAACAAAATGTTGCTTCTTCACCATGCGAATGTGCTCTAATTCAATGCCTAATATGGCTCCAACCCATGTGTGTGTGTGTGTGTGTGTGTGTGAGAGAGAGAGAGAGAGAGAGAGAGAGAGAGAGAGAGAGAGAGAGAGAGAGAGAGAGAGAGAGAGAGAGAGGAGCAGGTTGTGTCTCCATCAACACATCCTATAGGTGACACACATCATTGCTTAGTATCAATATTGCTCACTACTCATTATTGTGTGTGTGTACCATGTGTGTGCGGGTAGGTGTGTGTGGAAGGGCTTGGTCTAGATTCTGTACTTTGAGCTGACGTGGCAGGGAGCCCGCTTATCGACGACGGGTTGCCTTTTTAAAGATCCCCCCCCCTTCCCAAAAAAAAAAATCTTAACAATAAATGTGTTTGAACACACGTTTGGGATCAAGAAGATGACTTATACTAGTGGGTGAGTGTTCACCTCTACCTATAGGTGCCTATGTTCAAACCCCACAGTTTGCTCTTGTGTAATGCTTAGTCATTTTTTTGATTGAACACGCACCCTTTGTGCAAGGAGTGGGGCTTACAAAATGTCTTAGTGCTGGAAGCATGACCTGTTGCATCGGCTAAGCCAGTCAACACGCTTACCACATGGGGACTGTCAAGGATTCCACATTGTTGAGAGTCCGATATCTAGTGACAGATGTGTGGAAGGTGATGCAACACAGTAGAGACATTGTGAGTGTTCTTTACAACTATTGGTGGGAGTGTGGGAGCTATTCAATGAACCTCTCTATAGACTTTGCATGCAGCTCAACCTCCATCACCTCCATCTCATCCATAGTCGACCTCTACACGTAATCCTTTGTCCTCCATGCTACCTCCTTGCTTGGAAACCTTGATTTCCGAGCTCACCTCCACAACAGATACAAAGATTAGTAATGTTCGCAAGAGATCTCTCTCTCTCTATCTATCTATCTATCTATCTATATATATATATATATATATATATATATACATATATACATGTTTTTTTGAGCATGTGCTGGTAGGTGTGCCCTCTGTGGTTGAGTTGTCCAAAGAGGGAAAGAGAGAGGTGTTGTGTGAGTGAAAGGCAATGGATTGAGCAATGCAGAATGATTGGGCTTGTTTGTGGTCCGGTGGCAAGTGTGTGTGTGGAGTTGTGTGCAAATGGTGGTTTTCTCATGGAATTGTGTAGTTTGGTTGTGCTTTCTAGTGGATTGGGGTGTTGTGGAAGCCCTAGGCTAAAGAGAGGCAATTGATTTTTGTGATGGGTGTGTTCCCCTTTCCAACTTTTGGTGCCCCCACTAAGGAGAGGTCTGATGCTCCTGTATAAAGTTGAAGCGGCATTTTTTCCTATGCAAATGGAAGTTTTGAAGAGCAGGTTTTGGTAGAGATAGCATGGCTCAATTTTCCCATATTCACTGGGGTGGAAGATGCAAAAACCTCGATCCATGTGAGGTCCCCAACTCCAAGAAGATTGGGGCGACTTGACAGATGGTCTTCCTTTATTCTCCTTTTCCATTGACGACACCCTACTCCGTTTCCACAAAGCAGAGATACGAGCAACAGAAGAGAGGAATTCCTCTATCCATCATGTTTGTGGTTATAAGAGTCATACATCATAGGCCATGATGCTAAATCAAGGATTCTAATAGAAGCTATTTTCTATAACATAAAGATGAATTCTCATTGAAATAGTTAGAATCCATAAACAACGCCTTTTTTGGCATTTAAGAGGCACGATCGCCATCCATAAACCATGAATATGATTGAGACTTAGTTGAAACTAGCTAAGTTAATCGAGTCCATAACTTTTAGGGGCACGTATATTTAGGACTTCTTGACTCTTGGCGCAATGAGTCTCTAATTTCACTTCTCTTAATAAGCGGGAGTGGAGAGTTTCTCGACTAATCAAGACTACCCATGCTTGGCTGATAACCTGAGCCAGCCCCCTCCCCCCCCCCCCCCCCCCCCCCCCATTTTCCACCACATTCACACTTTTTATCTTGTTTTCTAATTACTACCATTGTTTTACATATATAAACAGTTTTCCTTAATTAATTCCGAACACATGTTCTTTCATCCAGCCCTTCAAACAATACGAAAACAATTCAAACAAGGCCTAATGAAAACAATCCTATATTTCAACAAAAAGAACATTTCCATGAGTTTTCCGCTACCCGTGGAGTTTCTATGTCTAACCAGCAGAGCCTGTGCAAAAGATTTTTTTGCTAATAGCAAATTGCACAACCTTCCCATCTCGCTAATAGCGAGGCATCTTTCTAACTGCGAGGCATCCGGCTAACTGCCAGGCATCTTTCTAACCGCGAGGCATCTTGCTCACCGCTAGGCATCCGACTAACCGCCAGGCATCCTGCTACCCGTGAGGCATGCCGCTAACCGTGAGAAACAAAAGAGAGCTGATAACCTCATCTTAATCTCCGCTAATCGCAGAATCACCTCGCTAACCACGAGGAACAAAAGATATTCTTCCAACAATTCTTCTCTGTAAATGATTACTCAAACATGATAAACCAACTCTTCTTATCAATCAGTATCAACTTATCAATCAATAACAATTTATCAAGAAATAACAATTTAACAAACAGTGATAATTTATCAAATAGTTCTTTCGCTAATCTATGAAAATATATGCTTGTTTCTTGTGATAGAATCACGTTTCTCGGACGGTTTAAGGAAATACCTATGCTTAACATCCAGGTCAACATGAATATCAATCTAGAATTATAAATTTGTCTTACCGGATTAGCAACACATTTTGACTACCTCTCGTGCTTGAGGTTGGACGGCTTCAATTTCTTCTGCAGCCGATACCTTCGCTTGAGCAACGTTTGTAGTAGTTGATGCTTTCTTTTGCACCTTCCTTGGAGGCGAAACAACAGGAGCATCCTTGGAGCTTCAAGTCACTCGATTTGGGGCCATTGAATCAATGTACAGAAGAGGGAAAGAGAGAAAGAGAACTCAAGAATCCCAAGGGCAACATGACGATGGTAGAGAGGGATTGGGATATGGAGATGGGTTGAGGGTGAGAGGTTGAGGGAGAGAAGGTAACTCCGGTGTTATAGTGAGAGAGCTTCCGCTTTTGAGAACTTGTGTGTGTGTCTGTTGAAAGTGAAGCGAGAGGGGTCTTTATATAGGCAATCAAAGCCAAAAGATCAACCTAAGCATAGCAAGAGGCATAGAGATAAAATCTCCCCAACTTAGGGATTCAAGATGCCCTCATCTCAAGAGAAAAGTGAGTATACTTCTACTCTAATTACTATCTCAATCATCATTATATCCAAAAAGAGTGGTGTCCTTAGTCTGCTTCACTTGCTACTTCTGGCCCATTAGTCAGCCATGGACAAGTGTTCCATTAATGTCCTAACTCTCCACATTGAAAGCATCGAACATTCAAGCGTGGAGGATCTTGCGCATTAGCAACATAAATTCTTTGTGGTTGTGTATTTCTGAAGCCTTGATCCCATTCAATTTTTCTTGTAATCCCTTGTTCCTTCATCAAAGGTTTAGCTTGTAGTAAAAAATCATGTATAGTGGTAGGTTTTAAAGCTTCTAATCGCAAGATGATTGGTTCTTTTAAACCTTGACAAAAGCGAGGTACCTGCTCCTCTATGATCATTGGCAGCGTAATGTCTAAGCCTTACAAACTTTGAGTAGTACTCTTCCAAGGACAAGCTGTATTGTTTCAAGCTAAAGAATTCATTCATCTTTATTGCTTCATGGGCAGGGGGTAAGTATCTTTCCTTCACCTCTTGTTTGATTTTCCACCAACTCTGAAAGTTCTCTAATACTCCCATGTCACGACAGTGTTGTTTCCACCATAATTTTGCTTCCTCTGAGAGAAGAAACATCCCTAACATCGCTTGATTTGCAGGTGTGGTCCTTGCAACAGAGAAGTAATCATCCATATCTTCAATCCATACTTATGAAATTTTCTCAATATCAACACCCTCTCCTTTAAAAGAAGGTGGTTGCATTTGTTTGAGCAACAACTTCTTCTCTTGGATCTCCATATAGATAGCATCATTATGAGGGTTTTCCATTATAGGTGTGATTTGAGGATTCTCCTGAGTGTACGCATATATTAATGTTAATGTTCATAATAACTCAAAACACTAAGGTAGTTTCCAAACTTAGACTTATCTAACCTTCTAAAACTCAATAGTATGACGTAACCAATCATTACTCATCCGATCCATTAAAACTCAATCACATGAATTAACCAATCTTTGACTTATCTAGTCCATCAAAACTCAATCACATGACTTAACCAATCATGACTTATCTAGTCCGTCAAAACTCAATCACATGACTTAACCAGTCATGATTATCTCAATCACATGACTTAACGAGTCATGGGTTATCCAATCACATGACTTAACCAGTCATGTCTCATTCAATACACACAAAAAACTCACTTTCATGACTTAATCAATCAAACAATTTCTTTGTAGAAAAACAACTTAATCTTCTATTCATAAAATCATCAAAATGTCATATAGAGGTCTACAAAATATCTCTCCATGAGAAAACATAAGAGAGGTTTCAACCATAAGTATGCTACACATCAATCAGTATAATGTAATATCTATGTGAGTCGGATAATGGGTATAGAAACCATACACATGAGGGAGCTTGAAGTAGCCAATTAAATCTTTCTAACCTAGACTCTGATACCAACTGTGAGGTCCCCAACTCCAAGAAGATTGGGACGACTTGACAGATGGTCTTCCTTTATTCTCCTTTTTCGTTGACGACACCCTACTCCGTTTCCATGAAGCAGAGATACAAGAAACAGAAGAGAGGATGTTCTCTATCCATCATGTTCGTGGGTATAAGAGGCATACACCACAGGAGAGGATGATAAATCAAGGATTCTAATAAAAAATTTCTATAACATAAAGATGAATTTTCATTGACATATTTAGAATCCATAAAAAACGTCTTTTTCCTCACGTTTAAGAGGCACGACCGCCATCCATAAACCATAAATATGATATAAGACTTAGTTTAAACTAGCTAAGTTAATCGAGTCCATAACTTTTAGTGCTACGTATATTTGGGACTTCTTGACTCTTGGCGCAATGAGTCTCTAATTTCACTTCTCTTAATAAGGGAGTGGAGAGTTTCTCGATTAATCAAGACCACCCACCCTTGACTGGCAACCTGAGCCAACCCCCACTTTCCACCCCACACTCACACTTTTTATCTTGTTTACTACCACACCGTTTTACATATATAAACAATTTTCCTTAATTAATTCTAAATACATGTTCTTTCATCCAACCCTTCAAACAATACCAAAACAATTCAAACAAGGCCTAATGAAAACAGTCCTATATTTCAACAAAAAGAATATTTCCATGAGTTTGACGCTACCCGTGGACTTCCTCTGTCTAACCAATAGAGCCTTTGCAAAGGGTTTATTCGCTAACTGCAAATTGCTCAACCTTCCCATCTTGCTAACCGCCAAGCATCCGGATAACTGCCAAGCATCTCGCTACCCGCGAGGCATCCGGCTAACCGCAAGGCATCCCACTAACCACGAGAAACAAAAGAGAGCCGATAACCTCAACTTAATCTCCGCTAACCACGGAATCACCTCGCTAATCCCGTGAGGAACAAAAGATATTCTTCCAACAATTCTTCTCTGTAAATGATTCCTCAAACATGATCAACCAACTCTTCTTATCAATCAGTATCAACTTATCAATCAATAACAATTTATCAAGAAATAATAATTTAACAAACAGTGATAATTTATCAAAGAGTTATTTCGCTAATCTATGAAAACATATGCTTGTTTCTTGTGATAGAATCACGTTTCTCGGACGGTTTAAGGACTATCTCTATGCTTAACATCCCAAGTCAAAATGAATAGCAATGCAGAATTATAAATTTGTCTTACCGGATTAGCAACCCGTTTGACTACCTCTTGTGGTTGAGGTTGGACGGCTTTGATTTCTTCTGCAATCGATACCTCCACTTGAGAAACGTTTGGAGTAGTTGATGCTTTCTTTTGCACCTTCCTTGGAGGTGGAACGACAGGAGCATCCCCGGAGCTTCGAGTCACTCGCTTTTTGAGGCCATCGTATCGATGTAGAGAAGAGGGAAAAAGAGAAAGAGAACTCAAGAATCCCGAGGGCAACACAACGATGGTAAAGAGGGAGCGGGAGATGGAGATGGGTTGAGGGTGAGAGGTTGAGGGAGAGAAGGTAACTCCGGCGTTATGGTGAGCGAGCTTCCGCTTCTGAGAACTTGTGTGTGTTTCTGTTGAAAGTGAAGAGAGAGGGGTCTTTATATAGGCACTCAAGGGCCAAAAGCCGAAGCTAAGAATAGCAAGAGGCATAGAGATAAGTTCGCATACAATCACGGCTTTTTTTTTTGGGACATAGATTTCGATGCGCGAATTTGAGTCTCTAAATCTTAGAAGAGACTTGGCTTCCAAGAAAGTAACTCTAACTTGACTTCTAATCTCTCTTTTCTAAAAGTACTCTTTCTTTCCTAAAAGTACTCCTCTACTCCTTCTCTTCTGAAATTACTCCTCTATACCTAAAATTACTCTCTCTTTGTGGAATGTCAACTCTTATCCTTAGAAATAGGCTTGAGGCTTAAGTTTCTCAATCAATCTATTGTTCTCAAGTGAATAAGAGACATAATTAATAGTTCTCGAACTCAAATTTTGATCCGATCATTCCATTAGAACACTCTATGACTTAACAAAATGCGAACCTTAATTATTGTGCAAAATAAATAAAATAGTTGGGTACATTACAATCCAAGACTACGATTTTTCTTATTGGATAACAACGTGTCAAGGGAAGAAGGTGCAGTGTGAGTTTTTCCACTTTTGGTTCATGGAAAAGTAAAGTGGTGGTTCAATGGTCTACCGAAAGGAGAAAAGACCGATCGTGAAGCCTTGGAAGCGGCTTCTCATTGTAGCGGATGCATAGTTGGAAAATGTGAAGATAAAGCTGAACAAGTTGAAGCAAATCTTGGAAGGGGATTTTCAAGCATTCACATAGGAATTTAAAGGCCTTCTTTGAAGATGGTCAAGATAATTGCTACTAAAAACATTGGTTTTCTTAAATTGAGCAAGTTTTTAGAGACTGGCCGCATGAAGAGGTGCAAGACAAGTAGAGATAGATGGCTCAACGTCATATGAAGAAGTGGTGGCTCTAGTGAAAGGGTAGACCAAGAAGGTCTTGAAGAAGCAGCAAGACAAGGTTGGCCAAGTGCTAAGATGCCAAAGCGAGTTGATGCGATAGAAGTATAGTCAAGCACGGTTTAAAGGGACGTTTCTATGTGAGAAGAACCAAGGGTCTTGTGGTTGAAAAGAGATGGTGTAGTTTCCATGCCAAGGATGCCAATGAGAGTGGCTCCAATTTTAGAGGAGGTGAAGGTGGTTCTAGATCAAGAAAGAGATGTGCAACCAAATCAAGGTAGCGGCTGTTCTGACTCCTTTGAAGTGTGCTAGAGATTAGAGGGTATGACTTTCAAATAAGGTGGAAGCGACAAAGATGGAGGATATTCTCAAGCTCAGAGACAAAGGATGAGGTTGAGCCAAGTGATCGAAGCTCTATGGATGTGGATACGAGCTGGAAAATTGTCTGGTCCTAGTCGAGGTATAAAGGGTTTGATCTTTTGCATGTGTATGGAGATGCGGTGAATATGTGTGAAGAGCAAGGAGTAGTGCAATCCGTTATGTTTGATGGAGAACAAATGGAGGAGATCAGACCTACCGATGAAGATATGTGGGTAGAAATGATATGTGGGGCTATGCTAATGGCCATGTTGGTGAAAGGGGTGATGGAGCATGCTATGATGGTGCAATAACTGCAAACTTTTATCAAAAGGAACAAGGTGGACTTGCCTATGGAAGAAAACCAGGATGATGCAGTTTCGTCTCTCTTATTTGGTGGAGCATGATGAAGCAGTAAAAGAGGTGGTCAAAGAGCAGGTAGCTGGAGTTGACAAGAAAGTGGTGTTGATCGACTTTGAAGGGTCAATTGCTGATAGATGATGCTAATCTTGATTGCAGTGCTAGTGAAGGGATGAACATGGAGTCAAAGAGGGCGGATCTTCCAAGTGCAACAGACATGTTCTATGGTGCAAGATGGAGAAACCCATACAATGGATTTGATTTCCATGAACGTATGTGAGAGCTGGTTGAAGGGTGTGATGGTAGATACATCTATGCAATGGGTGATCAAGCAAGTGCATGGGTCCTTGGAAGAGGCCTCCACTTTGTATGGTTGGGAGGGAGGGTGAGGTATATGATGTGGCAGGTCAGGTATGTCAAGTGTGTTTGTTGAGCAAGATGGTGAGCATGATGATGCTCTGTTTGAAGGTGATTGGATGCTTATGGATGCATGGAGTGGTGATGGAATTTTTGGTGCATTCTATATGTACCATTGGTTAGGTGTACGGGTAAAATCCTACTTGTATTTGCTATAAATTGATGGCTATAGTCCAAGTTATGTCTTCAAACCAGATGGAAGCTATGCTGTGATGCACAAGGTGGGGCAACCCACATGAGGTTTGATAGAAGGTAGGAATAAAACTGTACACATATGGTGGTTTTTTTTGCTTGGTCATGATGTTTGCCAGGTTTTGTAGTTTGTAGAAGAATAAAGATTCTTTATGGTGGACCACAAATGTTCAACAAGAGGGTTGTGTAATGATGGTGCAACTAAAGTGTATTGACCATAGAAGATAGCACATGCAAGTATGAATGGGCTAGCAGGTGCATGCATGGGCAATGAAGCAAGTATGAAGTGCAAGTTTGGCCAGGGAGATCGTGAAGTGTGTGACTAAAGAGCTTGAGATGTGGAGTGTGTTGGTATTTATGGACCGACAATTAGAGTCTTGGATGCCAAGATATAGAGCTTTGAAGTTTCAGTGGGGGCCAATTTTGTTTAAGGCTAGTTTGACTGCATTGGTAGTTGTGCCATCTAGAAGTTTTTTGGCTCTGACTAGGTTTATATGTGGCACCCACCACATACACATGTAGAGAAACCTTAAAAGATATTGATGACCTTTTGAGAACATGTCAATGTTTGGAAGGGTTTTCCAAATTGCAAAAGCGGGAAATTGCTCAAAATTCTTGTAAATTCACTTTGGTTGGTGATGATTTGATGACTTATGGTCAGGATGGAGTGCTACAAAGGGTCCTCTACAAAGAGGATATTGGTATGGTGTTGGAGCAGTGTCATAGGGAAGCAGATATTAGGCAAAAGATCATATACTTTTTTGTGTGCTTAGAGATGGCTTTTGGCGACCTTCTATTGTATGAGAGTGTACTATTGGTGCAAGACGTGTCATGAGTGTAAGACGATTGGTAGATGATCCACATGCGGTATGATAGCTCAAGATGAATTTGAGAAGTGGGGTTTGGATGCTATTGGTTCACTATCCCAATTGGCAAGTGTAAAGACATACATAGTGGTGGCCATTGATTATCTAATCAAGTAGGTTGAAGCTAAAGTGGTGAAAGAGGTAAATGATCACACGGTTGCTCAATTTTTCTTTGATTGTATTTGTTGCTGGTTTGGAGTGCCTTGGGTGATTATTTACATACATCACTTTCTCACAAAGGGAGTGAATAACACATAGCCTATTGCCATGGAGAAGATAGCCGTCTTGCAAGGTAAATGACATTATGTCCTTAAAATCAAGGTCAGTAGCATACTCATCTATCATGAAAGATATATCATTATGAATTGGTATAGACACCGCATTTGCCCTTGGTCGTTGTCATAGTGCATTGACCACTTGATTTTGCTTACCTGCAATATGAGAAATATGAAAATTGAATTGTGAAAGAAAACTTTCCCACCTCATTTGTTTGTTGAAAATCATGGTTTGCATCATGAACTACTTGAGACTTTGGTGGTCCGTTTGTAAGATGAATGGAGTCCACGATAGATAGTGCTTCCATGTGTCTACGGCATGTAGCAACTAGTAGCTCTTTTTCATATATTCCCAACACCCATTCATTGGTATCAAGTCTTTAACTTTGATATGCTATGGTATGCCCTTCTTGGAGCAAGACTGCTCCAAGGGAATTTCCACAAGTATCACATTGTACCTCAAATGGATTTCGGTAGTGTAAGCACTGGTTGGGAGGTAAGATTTTCTTTAAGTTTATCAAAATCATTTTTCTCTTTAGGAGTCCATGCATACTTAACATTCTTCTTTGTTAAGTCATGTAATGGTCCTACTATTTGAGAGAATATTTCTATGAAGCATCTATAGTATATACCCATACCAATAAAAATTTGTAGTTCATGTAAATTCCTTGGGTTAGACCATCCTTTCATTACCTCTAACTTTGATGGATACATAGAGATACCTTATTGAGAGATAATGTGACCTAAGTATTGAATCTCTTGAAGGAAAAATTCACTCTTCTTTTGGTTAATAAAAATTTATTCTAACTCAAAGCTTGAAGATTACCTAAAGATGTTGCTTATGCTCCTTGAGAGAATTGGGGTAATTGGTGATATCATCAAAGAATACTCTAGTGAACTTGCGGTAGGGTCTAAAGAATTTCTCCATTAGGCGATTGAATGTGGCTGGAGCATTTATCAAGGCATGGCAAGGTATTCATAAAGACCAAACATCGTACAAAAAGAAATCTTTACAATATCTTCAGTCACTATCCTTATTTGATGATAGGCACTTTTTAGGTCAATCCTATTGAAGTAGGTAGGCCTTGTAGCTTATCAAACATAACGTTTCTCGCAATACAAGAAATATATTTTTGATAGTGATCCAGTTTAGTGCTCTATAGTCGACACACATAGGATATGTGCCGTCTTTCTTTTTCAATAGAAGAACTAGTAAACAAAAGGGAGAGGAACTAGGCCTCACCATCCCCTTATCTACCAGTTCATGCACTTCCCTCATAATCTCCTCTTGCTGAGGTTGAGAAACTCTATAATGATGCTTATTAGGTGGTGAGCTCCCAGGTAGAAGCTCTATTCTATGGTCATCATCCCCTCGTTTTGGAGGTAACTCAATAGGGATGTCATCAATAAAAACATCTTGGAATCTAGTTAGGAAATTAAAAAACGCTAATTTTTCTTGATTCCTACCACTTTGTTTTGGTAAAAGACTAGCATCATTTATGGACTGTTTGACAAAAATCATATACAGGGAAACTAAGCTTTTCATTGACTTATCAAAAGCAGGTGAATTTACAAGAGGTATAGTATGACCCGACTCATTGGCATCTCTATACATGTTCTTCTCCCTGTAGGTGAAATGAATTCTCCTTCCAGGGAACTTCATGCTGGCAGCCATGTGGTTGAACCATGGTACCCCTATGATAATATCCTCATGTTGAAGAGGGGAGATGAAAAAGTCTTCTTTGTTGATGTAGCTTTGGACATGAAGCCTCAACTTCCCAATCAAGGGAGTAACATAGGCTTGCTGTCCCTTGAAATCTCCATCAATAGTTACAATATGCCCCATCTTGAAATCTTGTATACCCAACTTAGTGACCAAATCTATCGATATCAAGTTGTGAGTAGAGCCAAGGTCAAAAAGGATGAAGGCATCATGCTCCCTCAACTTTCCCCAATTATAGGAAGGGATGACCCTTTACAATGCGCATCCTATTTTGGAGCTTCAACTGTGGAAGCTCTAGGAATCTCATTGAGTGCATTTCTTTTGGGGTAAGAACAATAACCACGCCCTTGCTCCCCACACTTGAAACACTTATCATCCTTTTGAAAAGCCTCTAGCTCTTCAAGAGAGAGTTTATTTTTACCTTTGTAAACTCCCTTCTCCTTCATCTTGTTGTTGTTGTTGTAGGAGCTACCCTTGGAACAATTTTGAGCAATGTTTTTCCCCCTTGAATCATTCTGGTATTTGTTTTCCATGGGCTTGGCATTCCTTTTAGTCCCTTGTTGGTGGATGACTTTGGTGATAGTACTAGGCTGTTGTGAATTGATATACTCGGCCATTTCTTCAGGTAATCCTGCACAAAATTGTTGCTTTTTTTGGCGAATTCTATCTTTTGAAAGACTTTAGCTTTGAGATGTAAATTCCAAAACTTGTCCATATATTTGTGGATAGACTCAGTCGAGAGTAGCTTCAAACTCCGCCATTCGGTGAGCACTTTATCTTTGGCATCGCTTGCAAGGAATTGTTTCATGATGGAAACTTGTAGAGTTTTCCATGTCTTTGGAGATTTTCCATTGCCACAAAGGCTAGCCCACCATTGTCGAGAAGATTTTTGAAAGTGCATAGTTACATGACGTAGCTTGGAGGACACTATGAAGCCCTAGTCTCCAAAGGACACATCAGACTGCTGGATGAAGGCCAAAAGTTTGTCGGTAGCACCAAAGGTGCCATCATAGATGAGAAAGAGATACTCTTTCCTCCCTCTTTGAACTTCTTAAGCTTATAGGACCTTTTCCAAGAAACATAGGACTTGCGATGTCCCCTCCTCTTGTATTCTCTAGGAGAATAGACATTGCTTTCATTGAAAGAGGATGAAGATGACAAAGAAGGAGAAGAGGGTGACCTCTTTCTTGCCTATTTTTTCCTTTGTTTTCTCTCTTCCCTTTTAGAGTGACAAAGAGGGTGACCTCTTTCTTGCCTATTTTTTCCTTTGTTTCTTCTCTTCCCTTTTAGAGTGACAAGGAGGAGGACTATAGGATTATCTTTTTCTCTTGGGAGGAGTTTGGGATCGTCGAGACTGTCGTATTTGTGGAGACACATCTTTAGAGGAATTGGGAGATTCACTTCTTTCTTGTTCATTAGATTCTTCCTCTTATCTTATTGGAGAGAGTCTTCTTTTGGAAGTCTCAACAAGAGGATTCCTAAGCTCTCTTTATTTCTAGAGAGGTAGGGAAATCCCATAAGCACAAAGTTGTTGAGTAACTTTGGCTTGCAAGGTAGGGTTGCTCATAACTTGTTGCAAACTAGTAACAATATAGTTCACAAACATTGGAAAATCATCAGTAGCACCTTCATGTGGAAAATCAAAGTTGTCAATATGCATTCTTCTCTCTTTATTATTGTGAGCCATGCTAACTAAACTTATGTATATTCTACTTTGTGATTTGGTACCCTCAAAAACCTTAGTTGCTACTCTTCTTTACCTTTGAAAATTAGCTCTCAAGGAGCCACACCCGTGGTTTAGAGACTGTTGATTGCAAAGAGTAGTAGAGAGGGTCTAACATTGCTTGGTTGATTATGGTTCCTACTGAGATTTCTAGTAGCTCAATAATGGTTAAGCCAAAGGCAAGACCCGAAAGACTCCATTATTAAGTCTATAGTCCAATGGTGCACCTCAAACTAAGTCCTCTTCAACCAATTTAATAGATCCATGTCCCAATTACCCTCTTGCATTCAACATGTCCAACTTTTTATGGAAAACTGAAGGACCTCTCTTCTTAAGCAAGAAAAGAGAAGCCAATAGCTTTGATACCAATGTAATGGAATATGGCTATAACATTGATTGTAGTGGAAATTGAAATTATAATAGTGAGCATTTTCTTTAAGATAATTCTTTAAGAGCATAAGAAGAGTAATTGATCAAAGGTACCAAAATAAAAATTACACCTTATTAGCTTGGCATGAACAATGCTTGTAAATGAGAGAGAGAAAGGATTAGAGAAATTGACAACAGTTGAGGAGCGGATTTATGTGGAGATGGTCACCCCTCCAAAAGGATTTTGTATTATAGATTCCCCCATTAAGAGAGACTTGGTACAATACAAGGTTGTGTACCTTGAGACCTTGTTGGTGCAATGAACATGGTAGACTTCATACACCAAAATTATGCCCTTAATTAACTTGCAAAAGAATTAACATATCCACTCAATCCCAAGACCTCAAAAACCTTTAAAGGTGGAGAGCTAGCAGGGAGTGAGGGAAGGGAAGAGGAAGAAGAAGTAACATACAAGAAAGAAATAGACTCCTCACTTGTTATTACTTATGTTGCTTAGCATAGCATAATAGCATAGTAATGGAGATGAAGGAGATGGAAAGCATGCAGTTTGGAGCATGGATCTTGGTTGGATTTGCATTCCATAGCCAAGAGTTGCTGGTGTAGGCTCTCAACTTCTCAAGCTTGGAGAAGGAGATGGTGTTTGTGCACACCACACTATGAGAATGAGAGTGTGTGTGTGAGAGAGTATATGGTCAAGCTACCCCCTCCTTTCTTGGGTCAACACCTCTTCCTAGCTCTAGCTTGGAAATGATTGGACCTCCTCAATGGCCAATCACATGATTAAGTCATAACAAGAAATAGAGGTAGTCTTTGGCCAAGTGTCCTCCATTCCCCTTTGAGAGAGAGGTCTTGAATAATGATTAAATAGTTAATTAAACAAACCAAATTCTCATTGGGCCCCTTTAGAGGCCAACCAATAGGCTTTAGTCACCTTATGAGGGCAACATGGGGAGGAGTTTGACATGTGTTTGTTAGCACACTTTAAACGCTATACCATATAGGATCGGAAGATTGACTTAGAAAATCCCGAACAAGAATCAAACAAGAGTCAACAAGATTAATAGATGAATCTTATAATGGGCTACAATTTGTCAAGCGAGAAAAGTAGCACGACTAGATGAACCCAAAATGGTGTGGATAGCTACTTACTTGAACAGGGTGGAGGAAGATTTGTTGATTTTCACCCTCAAGAAGTAGATGGTATTTTTTTCATGGTATTAAACATATTTAGAAGATTCAATCCCTTAATCTCCCAACATGTGCCAATGCATGCAAACCACGGCCTGATACCTATAATGAAAAATTTGCAAAAAAGATCATAGAGGAAAAGATAAAATCTTGGATGTGAATTTCATCTATGACTTGAAACATTGCCCAAAAGCTTGAGGTGTTTCTCACATGCTTAAATGAATAAGGTTCTTGAAGTATTTAATTCAAAGATAAACTCTCAAGAAGCATCAAAGTTTCCATGCTTTATTGACTAAGTTCTTGAAGTATTCAATTCAAACCAAATGACTTAATAAGCATATAAGACACATGTTAAATGATCCTCCACATGTGGCCGTCATGATGTGCTTGAATGCTATTGGATAGGTTTTAAAGGGGTCCAATGAGAATTTAGATACATAAAAATAAATAATTAAGTTCTTTCTCTCAAAGAGTAAAAAGAGGACACGTGTCCAAATGAAATAATTAAATAATACGAGAGAGAGAGAGAGAGAGAGAGAGAGAGAGAGAGAGAGAGAGAGAGAGGTGTGGACCAAGCATGAGAGGAGGGTATACTCTCCCACACACACACACACACACACACACACACACATTTTCTCATTGTGTGGAGTGCAAAGTTCAAGAGCTCCATCTCCTTCTCCAAGTTTGTTGAGAAGTGGAGAGCCTACACCAACACTCTTGGCTATGAAATGCAAATCCTACCAAGGTCCATGCTTCAATGCTTAAGCTTGCCATCTTCTTCATATTCATTACTATGCTATTATGCTATACTAAGCAAGAAGAGTGATGATAAGTGAGAAACTATTTCTTTCTCCTATGGATGATTCTTCTTCCTTTTACCTACCCTCATTCCCCACTAGCTCTCTCCACCTTCGAAGGTGTTTGAGGCTGGCCACCAAGTTGGACATTCAACATTTCGAGATGGGAGATATTGTAATGGCTAACACAGATTTCAAGGGACAGCAAGCCTCCATTACTCCCTTGATTTGGAAGTTGAGGCTTCATGTCCAAAGATATGTCGACAAAGAAGACTTTTTCATGTCTCCTCTCCAATATGAGGATGCTATCCTAGGGGCGCCATGGTTTGATCACATGGCTGCCAACATGAAGTTCCCTGAAAGGAGAATCTACTTCACCTACAGGGGAAAGAACGTGTATATAGATGCTAATGAGTCTAGTCCTACCATACCACTTGTAAATTCACCAGCTTTTGATAAGTCAATGAAAATCTCGATTTTTGAGTACATGAATTTTGTCAAAGAATCCACTAATGGTGCTAATGGTTTATCAAATGAAAATGGTAGGAATGAAGAAGAGTTAGACTTGCCTACTTTTCTAAATGGATTCCAAGATGTTCTCATTGATGATATCCCTATGGACTTACCTCCAAAACAAGGGGATGATGACCATCAAATTGAGCTCCTACCAGGAAGCTCACCACCTAACAAGCCTCCTTATTGAGTTTCCCAAGCTCAACAAGAGGAGATCACGAGGCAAGTACAAGAATTGGTAGACAAAGGGATGGTGAGACCTAGCTCCTCTCCCTTTTGTTCTCCAGTACTTTTAGTGCAAAAGAAAGATGGTACATACCGTATGTGAGTGGACTATCAAGCATTAAACCATATCACTATCAAAAAACGATTTCCTGTGCCTCGGGTAGATTATCTATTTGATAAGCTACAAGGCTCTACCTACTTTAGTAGGATTGACCTAAAAAATGGCTATCATGAAATAAGGATAGTGAATGAAGATATCCTAAAGACCATGTTTTGTACAATGTTTGGTCTTTATGAATATCTAGTCATGCCTTTTGGCTTGACCAATGCACCAACCACATTCAATTGTTTGATGGGAAAAATATTTAGACCCTACCATAAGTTCACTGGAGTGGGAACACAAGCAACATCTCCAAGTGATTTTTCAAGCATTGAGGGAGAACAAGCTTTTTCTCAACCAAAAGAAAAGTGAAATTTTCCTTTAAGAGATTCAATACTTAGGTCATATTATCTCTCAAGATGGTATCAATATGGATCCATCAAAGTTAGAGGTAATAAAAGCATGGCCTAATCCAAAGAATCTACATGAGCTAAGAAGCTTTATAGGTATGTGTGCATACTATAGACGCTTCATAGCAATTTTTTCTCAAATAGCAGGACCATTACATGACTTAACATAGAAGAACATTAATTATTCATGGATTGCTAAGGAGCAAGAAGCTTTTGACAAGCTCAAAGAGAAGCTTACCTCTTAACCAGTCCTCATGATTCCGGGTCTCTCAAAGCCATTTGAGATCCAATGTGATGCTTGTGGTGACTGTTGCTGGGTCAAATGCATACCGTGTTGCTCTACATGATCACCCATGGTTACCCACAAACTCTCACCCTTACAGACTTGTGTCAGGTTCACCAGAAATATGTCGAGAAGTTGGCGTGCTTGCCAAGAAGGTACCGAACGTCTGGCTGTGAGATCTTGTGAGGAGGTAGCAAAGGATTCACTCCATGAAGTGTGGTGTTTGGTGTTGAATACTTTATGTGCAGCCATAGAAGACTCTCTCACCCTCTCATGTACACATAGAACTCTCAAAATAAGATAAAGATGAAAAATCCAAGCTTTGATCATATCTAATCAAGAGTAGGATGGAATAATTTATTGATGCATTTATAAGGACTAATCTTTGTCTTCCAAAAAACCCTAAATTGTGAAACTGTAATTTTGTACTCACAAAGATGTATATATTTCTCCTAGCAATTGGAATGAGTTGTGAATAAAGGTCTTCATGGTTCATAATCAATCAAGACTCACCTTCTAGAGAAAAATAAATATCTGCACAACGAATGAGTTAGAATTATCTAGGAGTGGTAGAATAATGGAGAGTGAAGAGAGAAGAATATCTTGCAGTCTTTCATGTCCAAAAAGAATACAATTCTTTGTTGGAAGTGAGTTTTTTTGGTTTAAACACAAATTAACCCTAAGAGATTGTACATTATGAAAAGGGTGAAAGTTGGCATCATGTGGGTTATTTATATAAGATAATATAAGCATATAGAAAAGGCTATGATAATGGCCGGTAGCTAAAGATAGAGATAGACGCTTATGTAGAGATAGATAGATGATTATGGAGCAAGATAATTGGAAAGATAGATTAGCAAAGAATGTAAGGGAGAGAGAGATAGATTTGTCTAGAGAAGGAGATAAAGTTAGAAATATAGGTTGGATTAGAGATGGAAAAGAAAACAACAAAACCTCAAAGAAAAACACATCTTAGTTGACAAACCCTTCAGGAGTTATTCGCCATTTTGATGGAGAGAGAAGAAGAGGAAAGACTCAAGCCTTGATTGATGCATCAAGTTCAAGTCCTTCTTTGATTAGAGTTGATCTTCCAAAGATTGCTTACAAGTTTGACTAGTCTTCCTTAAGAAGCAAGTGTAGGCTTAGGCTTATGTTTGTAGATAAGTACATGCATACATTAATCCTCTCACTCCCTAATGAATGGTTTTCAAGGAAGAAGATGTCCTCTTTTATAGGTGAAGGGAACCCTCAAGTGTTACACAAGAAAGAGAGGAGCCAATGTGAAGAGGAACTTGCAAAGTTTGAAATGGGTTGTCCTTGCATGATGTGGGCAGACTGGGGTCCACCATTTTGAGCATATCTCCTGAACGTGGCTCCAAATAAAAAAATAAAAATGGGGGGAAAAACTGCTCATAAGCTACGACCCCCATTTTATATACTTTTTTCAATTTGGATTGGAACCATGTGCAAAAAAATCATCAAAATAGGGTGTCTTTCTGGCAACAAAAGTCTTCTTGAGGTCCCCTTAGCCTAAACTTTCATTTGATTCCAATGGACACCTCATTCTATATGAAAGCATATCATTTCTCCTTGACAAATTTTTATAAGAATATGCTCGATAATAGTAGCATTAAAATAGGTTTATCTTTGAAAATTATGCAAGATAGTGTTGCACTAGGATTTGATTCCTTCCTAGTAGCTAATTAAAAAGAAATATAAGAAAGATACATATAATACATATATATATATATATATAAAGTCACAAAATGATTATCCTAGCATTTGTTCCCACTATCTGCGTGCCACGATACGAAATCGCTCTCAAGCTTCACACCATTTTGACACTCAAACAAAGTCAAAATGCTACGATACTTTAAAGGGAGGTCTAAGGGGAACTATCCTATCAAGTTTAGTCACAACCTGACAAAATACCAAAATCAAAATCCATCATGATCAAGGTTGTGAAAACTGCAATAGAACTATCCAAAAAGGTTTCCCTATGGTCTAGGAACACTCTTCTATGGTCAAAACATAAAAACACAACCATTTATGCACTCAAAACAATAGATTTAGCTCATAGAAAATCCATTGTGAGCCACAACAAAGTTAAGAATGATAATATTTAACTTCAAACAAGGAACACATTGCAATTGTTGAAAATGAATTTGGATTAATAGAGCTTGAGAAAGACAGATTACAAGTTTGCTTGAGAGGATTTATTCTCAGAAGCTCCAAAACTTTAGATAAAGAGATACAGGCTGCTCAAAACTCAGAATTAGGAACTACTAACTCAAATTTTACAAAAATAGGTCTTAGTAATCATTTGGATCAATAATTAGAGTTTCTTTTATTTGCAAAGCTTTCCTCAAAAGAAAAATAGGAGTACAAAATTGATGACTTTGTGAAGAGGTGGCCGACTAGGAGGGTGCTTGTTTGGTCCATTTACTAACATTGCCCCCTTCCTAGTTGTTGCATGTCCTTATGCAAGCTTGGTATTCCAACTTTGTTTGCAACTCTGTCTTTAGTAGTCAAATGTGCGCTTTTCTAGGGTTTTGGTGATCCTTTTGAACTTTTCCACCTTGGTCACCATGTCAGCTTGGATTGCTAGATCTTTGAAGGGCTTATTGAGGATTGTGCTTTGATAGGCAATGTATTGAGCTGGTAGATCCTTGATCATGGAATTAAATATGGTGGATTCCATCTCAAAGAACTCGTTCATGAATGCCTCTTCAAAATTTTTCATATAATGCGAGGGTAGAAACATGACCCGGGCATACATTCCTATGATGAGATTCCTATTAGGGACTATTGTCTCCTGGTTCTAAGCTATTCCATATGTACCTTTGAGGAACACTTGCCAAGGGTGATGCAATGCTTCAATTTATTCAAATGATGTGTGATGTAGGTTATGATAATCTTTCCTACTTTGACCAACATCTGGTAGGTGAGGTCAGAAACATGTCTTACCATCGCATGTAGGGTGTGTACCATAAATGACTTAGTTGGCGTGTAGTTGTTGATATCTTTGACAATACTGGATAGTTTAGTACAAAAGGTTGCCTGCTCTTTCATACTTCATAAGTCTCCCAAGACGTCCATCTATTGATAGGGTAGAAAGTTGGGTCAATATTAATACGATGGGGTGCACTGCAATAGGTCATTTTGTCCTATAGCCGCTTCTTGAACCACTTCTTGTGCCATAGAGGTTGACTCTCTAGGATTGTGAGCACTTGATCCATCGATATAGGCACATCCGTGTAGTCTCCCTTATTTTTTGGTTCAAGTGTTGGAATAAGGAGTTTCTTTTCCATAAGAGAGCTTTTTGCTTGATCAAGTGGCAGGCATAAAATTTTGCGGCCAAAATTTTGGACCACTTTGTCAAGCTTGATCATTAATAGAGTTGCAAACTCCAAGACCTTGAGCTCATAATGCATGTACTCCTTGTGTGGCGGGTCTTTAATCTCAACTATCCACCTTTTTGTTTGATGTACTTCGTAGATCTACTAGGGATAGATCTACCCTTATGGTCTCTACTTCTATTGTTGGTACTAGTGGAGCTGGTATCACTACCTTTGCTTGCAGGGAACTGATTTCCATGTCCTTTTCTTGAAGCTCCTTTGTGTGTTGGATTCAAACATATGTGATAGGCTCTACACTTTTCGAAGATCTTCAAGTGCTCAACATGTTCATTTCTCATTAGAGAATGCACACACAAGTCATCCATATAAATTTATAATAATTTTCTTTGGATATTCTTAAGTGCATGAGTCATCAACATTTGGAATGTGACAGGTGCATTGGTCAAGTTCAATGGAATCACCCTGTAAGAAAATATGCCCCATTCTACTACAAAAGATGTTTTGTGTTGATTCTATAGCTTTATTGTGAGCTGATTATAGTCCAAAAATCCATAAAGAAAGATGTAAGCTTCCTTGTCTACAACTCTCTCAATCACATTTACCTGCTTGAGATTCACACACACATGCAGTTTTCATTGTTTTTTGGGCACTACCATGATTGGTGACACCCATTCCATGTGTTCAATCTCGTAGATAAACTCTACCTCTTTAAGCTTATCTTCTCTTCTTTAATTTCCTTTGCAAATGTCTCATTGTAAGTATAAGAACGTTGTTTTTGCATCTTAGAATCACACTTAAGGGGTATTTCCTTCGCAAATGTCTCATTCTAAGTACAAGGATGTTGTCTATTCAACTTAACATCACTCTTAAGGGGTCTACTCCCTTAAGATCCTTGTAAGGGCCAAGAAAATAGATCTCTATATTTTTTGAGAGTAGCAATTAAAAACCGCTTTTCCTCTTCGATGAGATTCATGACTATGTAAGCCATTTTTGGTTCTTCTCCTGGTTCAGCTAGGTTATTTCTCTTGAAATTTTCAGGCCCATCATACGTCGTGCCTAGTTCCTTGATCTCCCTTATTGATTGTTGAATCATAATTTTTTATCCTAGATGGTGTACTTTTTATAGTGAGAGGGTGCATCAAATTTCTCAATGATAGACTCCACTTCACTTTCCATCTCCTTTGTCCAGACTTCTTTCAAAGTTTGTTTCAATTTTTGATATTCATGTTTTCGTTCAATTTTGGACATCTTTGTTGATGTTTTGGTTTTGTCCTTGGGTTTCTTTTTTCTTTTCTTCCTTGGATTTATCCGTAGAGACACTAATTTAATGGTTTTCGTGTGATTTTTTCTCAAACACAGTCATCTCCTCCCACGAGCATGAGATACTACGTTTTTGCTCATGATTTGAGGCATTGGTTTCGTTGTTTTCCCACTCGATTCATCTGGTATTTCCTTTGTCTTCTCAATTCTTGGTTGGGAAAGTCATATAAGATTGCCTTGTTCTCTTTAGGTTTTTCCTCATTTTCTGAGCTTGTAGAGAGCTCTTCCTCAACATCGTTTCCTAGTTCATCACTCCACGAGTCATGAAACTTCTCACCGTCATTGTCACTAACATCTCAAACAGAAATCTTGTCCACTACTCATTTGCAATCAACTGTTTCAAGAGTTTTTGTTGTCTCAATTATCACTTATGGCTCTATGATAGCGTTTATCATTGGGAAGAGCATTATGTCATACACATCTTCATCGCAAAGTGTTATGGGTGTTAGCTCATTCACACAAACATCTAGATTCTCTAGTATTTTCTCCCAACAAAAGGGTTCAAATAACTCCTCTCAAAATGACTCTCATATATAAATAATATCCTCTATTGATTGCTCTTGGATATAGTCTTTCTTTTTTAGGCTTTCACATTTAGATTCTTCACACATCCAAACATGCGCTTGTTTCATCAACCAAGCAGGTAATGGTGCTTTGGATCTCATAGTTACATCAAAGTCTTGCACTGAGGTTCAACTTACATCTTTGTAACTATGGTCCTTTGTGTTGAACCTTGTTGGTATAACTTTATGCCTCAAGTAGAGATAGTCATAGCCCCAATCTTGAACCATTCTGGGTTGATGCATGAATGGTTTCTCCAAAATAACCTCAAAGTTGTTGCTTCTCCCAAATTCTACTATGGAGAATGTATACTCACACTCAACCCCACAAGAGGATACAATATGGTTTTTCAAGAAAACCCAAGGGTCTCTCTACAAATCCAGCTGCTAGTTTCAATCTCATACGTGTTTTCCTGAAAGCTGAGCTTTCCTACTCCTCCCAAATTTCCTTAATTGTGATGGCTACCCCAGCCCCACTGTCAAGTATAGCTATCTTTTTCACTTACTCAAGTGGTAAGGTGGCGTTTCCTTCTTCTCCTTCACAATAGTCACCCACCTTATTCATTGGTATAGACTTTGTGTTGGCAGCAAGCCATCTCGGATAACATATTTCGGACTTTTATTGTAAAAACACTTATTATTTTGATAAATTGGGAATGTTGTAACTCCTACTTTCCCGATGAACAAGTGTAATTGATGAGCCGGGGCTACTGGATTCCAGATTGTATCAACCTATCTTTAGTTAGAGCTCCTAGATTATTAGTTTTGACCAAAGAAACCTTGGCTAAGGTATAAAAGCCAATTTTTGTTAAGTATTCTGTAAGTTTTTGGATAATAGAACACAACGTGAGCTAACGATGCTCACTTCTCTCCTTCTCGCACTTCCTACTCCCTTCTCGATGGTCACATTGCAGTGCCGTATGTTGCGTTGCAACCGTAGGTAAGAGCTCTAAGCATTGACGTAAGCATTTCATGGTAATCCATAGCTTTTGACATCACCGCCGCGGCCTAATTTTATCATAAGTAGGAATTTAAGCTATAAAATCATAAAATAAGCATGGGTGGGGTTCTGAGGCATCATTGCTAAGCATTTAGATGCATTCTGGGTTGAAAACAACTAGGTAAAAAACTCACTACTGTTAATACTCGTGATTTTTGCACTTGACTTAAAGTGAGATTTGAAACCATAAGCACGTGTGCTTAGATTTTATAAACATGTCCTAGAAGTTTTGTAACGTTTGATGTCGTTTGATGCTGTAATGGCTATGATTTGTTTGCCAATTAGTGACTAGCTTTTGGTGATTTCTGTCATTTGAGTGTAGCTTGAGTTAGATGCGAGTTGTTTGTTTTTTTTCAAGAGATTGAAAACCTCTTGTAGCCTCTATGCACTAGTTAAGTCACCTTCGTCCCATGGATTGACAATTATGTTCATGGCTCTCAGTATGTCTGCAATAAGATAGGAGTGAGGGTAGACACCCACCCCACATTTGGCGCCGTTTTTGAGGAACAAAGAGACCTGTTTGGTGGACACAACGGACTGACACACAAAAGGCGGATGTACACCAAACCTTGTAGTACTTGTTCATTTTTTTGAAAGAAGCGGTGTAATTCAGCTAATGAGGATTCTCAATTGTAATATATTTTGTCATGCCCTCTTAGTCTCTCTATGTCTACACCACTTGTAAGTGGCCAAATGGCCGTGGGAAAGTCCTCTTAGCTCTTAAGTCAAAACCCTTAGTTTTGACTAACACATTACCATTAGCTTGAAGGAGTATTGGACGTTTATTGGTGAGATCCTCTTGCTGCTACAGCTTGTAATCCACTTTTCTCCTCAGTGTCTGGTAATCAGAATTCATCTCTGAATAACACATTGTGTTCCTTGTCTCTTGCTCTACTTCAAGTGTAACCATTCTCAATTCTGTTGTGGTTTACAATGTATTGATTGTGAGCTAAATGCATTTATTTGAGGTCTTAAATGGTTGTTTTTTTATGTTTTGACCACGGATAAGTGTTTCTACGCTTAGGGGGGACCTTTCTATGTAGTTATATTTCAGTTTTTTGCACATTTTTTGTGATGGATCGTGATTTATGCACCTTCCCAGATGGCTGCAAAACTTGGTCATTCAGTTTTGTTGCATTCCAAATTCATTTGGATGCCGAAAAGGCGTGATGACCTAGAGCAGTGAGATTGGACATAGATTGATTTTCTGACTAGGAAGTGGTTGATTTTCTTTTGTTGTAGTATGAGTAGCCCTCTAAGTTCACTTTGGTAAGATTGACACTCTCATTAAGTCTCCGTGCCCCATCCCAAGTCACTTCCTTGCATATTGTCATTATGTTAGTACAAAAAGCTATGCTGCAACAGACGTCCATCGCGGCGACCCGCTAACAAGCCCTAAACTAGGAAAAACACAAGCATCTTGTGTAGTTGTCCTTTAACTTCCTCTAGGATCACCTAAAGTCAAAACTTTCTCTTTAAGACTGTATAGCTTAAGATTGTCATCTTTTGCCATGTAGAGGTAGCTTGGAAGTAGGTTGTACTTGCTCAGTATCTTTTAGGATTCTAGGACTGTAGGACAAGATTATAATTTTGAGAATGATTGAGGGACAAGACAAGTCTCAGAAAACCATAAAAAACCATAAAAAACTAGAAAACGAGTGTTTGTGGACACTTTCCACAACCCCATTGCAATAGAATCTAGGAGTAGGGTAAGTAGAATCCGAGGTGGGATCTCAGAACATTGCTCACTCTAGAAGAATCAATTGTGAGTTGTTTAAGTGAAGCTACAGAATTTCAGGTCTACGGCTTGAAACAACACCAAATACTATCAACCACTGAATCCGGATGGAGATTATGCTTTAAAAGTTGTATGAACCAATGGGTAAATTTGAAAGAGTTTGCAAAAACTCAAATTATCTTCAAGAGTTTGCAAAAAACTCAAATTTTCATGAAGAGGTAAATTTTCAAGAGTTTGCAAAAACTCAAATTATTTTACTTTTGCTTGACATTTTAGGTCAGATTAAGTTTTGACTTGACGCAGAGGCTTAAAATAGGTCATAAAAAGACTGTCCACTGAAAATTTTAAAAAAGTGTTCATTTTAGGCCAAAAGTAAATAAGCACAATGATTTACTTTAGCTCAAAAGTGACCAAGGTTGATACAAGAGACTCTATGCATGTGTACAAATATCTTTTGTAAAGGCCCATAGAATTTGGATCATCAAACTGACCAAAACCTTGATAAAAACTGAAATTTGTACTGATTGTCGAGAACTTAAGTGAGGCTTGGGAAATCCATGCTCAAACTTAGTGAAACTTGACTCAGAGGCTTATATTGAAGTGTTAAACAAGTGTACATGCTCTGTTGATAAAAAAAAAAGAAAAAATTTACCAAAAGTAAATAATCACGATTATTTTCTTTTACCCCATTTCTCAACTTTTTTGACCAATCCAACATTCCACTAGTTTTAGCATGTTATATTAAGCCCACAAATCAAATTTGTTAAGATTTGGATCATTGAAGTGAAAATTATGGCCAAATTTGTAAAGTCAGTCTGTAGACACAAAATTGTTGACAGTTGAACAGGGATTATCCAAGCTTGATGAAACTTGGCTAGGAAGCTTAAGTTGAGTTGCATAACCATTCTGTGTCAACATTGTTGCAAAACGTTACACAAAAATACCATGAGTAAATAATCGCGATTATTTACTTTTGCTACAAAATTGGATATTTTTGCACATTGGAGTATACCACAAGCTCAAGCATATCAATTAAACCATACAAATCAAATTTGGTGAAATTTGGATCACAAAAGTGAGAATTAAGCCAAATTCTCAAAAACTGAGTCTGCAGACAGGAAACATTTGATAACTTGGATAAATTTTGTTCAAAATTAGTGAAACTTTTGCAGAGATCATAACAAGTTGATTACCTGGCAAAACAAGCCTAAAAAGTGTAAAAACTGAGGAAAGTAAATAATCACGATTATTTACTTCTGATACACAGAGAAATTGTTTTGGACTTTTGAGCTTGTACAATGTTAGAACAACATAATACAAGGCCATCAGTCAATTTTGGGTTCAATCAAATCCAAATTAGTACATGTTCACTCAGGTTTTAGGTTGCAGATTAGTCCTTTGGCTTTTTGTAAAAGTAGAATCTAAAAGTCTCAATTGCTGCCTCACTTAGCTCAAATTGATGTGATATACATAGACTAGTCACAATAGTTAGCAAAAATGTATAGTCTTTGTGAAAGAATAGCTAACTTGATTAAAATTGATACATGAATCAGGTTGCAGAAAAGGAATTGAAATCTTGATAGGAGTTGCATTCAAGTCAAGCGGAAGAAACTGATAACAAGTCAATCCGATGGTAAGTACTTTATCCAGGGATTCACAAGTCTATATGAACCTTAGATCTGGTCGTATACTAGCAAACCAAGGCATATTTGGAGAGACCGTTAGTAGAGTATCCACCGATGAGAGTGTGAATCAAGAAAATCACTTGGACACTATCTTTGAAGAAGTCTCAGACATTTTTTTAGAATCAACATCTGAAATGTTTTCCTATTTGACTCATTCAGGAACCGGAACAATAGTGTGATATAAGCACATACTCACATTTTATAAGACGAAGACCATGGAGCTCAGGTTTACCTGGATCCTAATGAAGAGTATGCTATTTCCATTGATGACCATGACATAGAATTTGAAGAGAACATAAGGGCAAATAACCAAGGAAAAATGTATATGAACAGAAACGAGACTCATTATTTAAAATTTGAAAATCCTAATGTGATAGAAAAATGGGGATTAGAGGTGAATACACTCGTTTCGGATATGGCAGCAAAAGAAGGACCACCGACTTTAGAATTCGAGGGATATGATCAAGTTGATTTGAAGCCTTTGAAATGGCTTAGGATGGATAATCCTAAGATCGGAGTCTATTGTTGGGAGGATAAAAACGTCAAAGATCTGGTATGGAATTATCATGCCAAATCAGGACAATTAACAACCATGTATCTTCAAAATCAAAGACAAGGGTTCAGTAGATCCAAACCTACCTATTTAGGTAGGTTATAACAATAACTTTGTTATAACAATAACTTTGTTATGATGAGTCCTGAGGAGGTGGAACAAACCAAATACCAAGGGTACTCCATAAGAGATTGGATATTGGGTCAAGGACCAGAAACTATACCAAGAGAGGAACTCCGTGGGAGCAATGTTAAAAAACCCGAACCTACCTCATTGCAAAGAAAACCACGTGACACTAAAGCCAATGCAAGGCTACATGACTCAGTATCTCCAACAAACTGGTTTGAAGGACTCGAGACAGGACCAACTGCTAGGAGACCAGGAGTTGAGCCAAATAGACGTGTTAGACCAACTGATTTTCAAAAAAATGGGTCAGAAAATACAATGGATCTAGGGATCCATATGACCACTTAGAAAGCTTCAATAAATTTCTATGTCATAATAATCAATATCTAATTCTCCTAAATGATTTTCTCATGTTAAAATGATCATTTAATATGGGGAAGTGCTAGGGGAGAAAAAGCTAGAATATTGGTTAAGCTAGCAAACCGGCCCACAGTAGGGATCCAAAGGAGGGAAAATAGGGATCCAAAGGGGGGGGCATCTACAAAAGAGCCATGTG
Source organism: Adiantum capillus-veneris (assembly GCF_014529385.1). Classification (NCBI taxonomy): domain Eukaryota; kingdom Viridiplantae; phylum Streptophyta; class Polypodiopsida; order Polypodiales; family Pteridaceae; genus Adiantum; species Adiantum capillus-veneris. Next base: position 136,325,674 of record NC_140954.1, read on the forward strand.
CAACAATGGGCTAAAGAGACCCTAAGGTTCAGCCCATTAAGACTTCCAAAATGCTAAGGTTCCAAAATTCAAAGGTAGTGTCCAAAGGTCAACCATGGGGGGAATTGGATACTTTGTGTGTGTCCCAAAAGTCTTTTCAAATACCTACATAGGAGGGGGCGAGCCTAGCTTGTAGGGGATGAGAGAGAAAGTTACACACACACACACACACACACAAGCTCCCTTTACACAAAGGGAATGAGGGACACATGTCAGCTCCCTAGCCCAGATGCCCACAAGGTGTACCCAATTCCTATTGGATGGCCTTGGAGGTGGACCAATGAGAATTAGGCTAGATTAAATCTAGTGTAATTAATTTAAAAACACTTAATAAAAGAACCAATGATAATTAAGTCCTCTAGAAGACTATTGGACAGTCTCCCATTAGAAAATTTCGTAGGTCATTTGGAGGGCCTTGTAAGAAATTGTATTTCTCTCTCTAGAAACTTTTTATAAAATTCACTTGCACCTTGTGAGTACGTCCAAAAGGACAGCCAGACACTCTAAAAAGTAGATTTATATTCCCAATCGTCCTTGAAAACAGTCACTTTTTTATTTAAGGCGAGCGTCTTTTTCAGGAGGCAGGTGCGGCGCATTCAATGCAGCTTACGTCATCACTAAAAGTTGAAAAGTCACAAACTGTCAAATAGTGATAGATTTTGAGGCTTTTGACATCACCAATTCGTCCGGAACGCCAAAATACCCTAAAAACGAATGTCTACTTGCCTCATGGGCCGACAACCGGAGAGGCAAAAGATGTCAAAAAACCCCAAAAAATGGGCTTTTTACTTAAGGCGCGCGAGGAGGCATTTCTAAATTCTAGAATGCCCCTCTGCGTGCCGTTAGTACAAAGCTCCTTTTAGTAATTTTTGGACACTTATCTTTCCAGAAAGCCCCTTTTTAGAGGTTTTTGGACATTTTCCTCTCAAAAAGCTCCCTAAAAAGAGGAAAAAGGGGCTTTTTACTAACTGCATGCGAGGAGGCATTCCAAAATTTTGGAATAGCCCCTCGCGCGCCGTTAGTAAAATGTTCCTTTAGGGCTTTTTGACATTTTTTTGCCTCTTTGGATGTCTAAGCGAGGCAATTGGACATTCATTTCTAGGAGATATGTGCGTTCCGGACGCATTGACAATATCAAAAGTTTCAAAATCTTCTACCACTTGATAGTTTTGTGACTTTTTGAGTTCTCGTGATGACGTAGCCCGTATCAAATGCACCGCATCTACCTTCTGAAAAAGGTGCTCGCATTAAATGAAAGAGAGTGCTCGTCTTCAAGGACCACTAGATTATTAAATGAGGAGAGGGACACCTTTTATATTTTTGTTAATATCAATCTATTTTTCTACGTAACGTAGGCTCTTCTCTCATTGGAGGAGCTTATTTTCCTCTCTCTTCCAAAAGGCCCTCCAAAAGACCTCCGAAATCTCCTAATGCAAGGGGTCCAATGAGCATTCATCAGCCCAATGCCTTGCCTGATTCCTATTGGCCAAGAGGCAAAGGGGTCCAATGAGAGTTTAGTTGAATTATTAAATTACCTAAAGCTCTCACAAAAGGGGAAAGGGGGACACATGTCAGAAGGCTATCACTTAGGCTATCACTTATATTGCTTAATTACCATTGGCTAGGCCTGGGGAGGTCCAATGAGAGGAGAGCATGAGCAAATAGCAAGAGGGGTTGACCAAGAGAGAGAGGGGGCTGATTTTTGCAAGGCATTATCACACACACACTCACACAATCTCATGTGTGAAGTAAAGAAGACTCTCTCTCCTTCTCAAGCTTTAATGGAAAGCTTACCACCTACTTCAAGCTTGTGAGAAGGGAGGCCTACACCAACAACTCTTGGTTTTGTGATGCAAATCCAACCAAGAGCCAAGCTTCAATGCATGCTCATCTCCTCTACCATGCTAATTACTAAGCTAAGCTATGCTAATATGAGTGATTATGTGAGGAGATGTACATCTTTCTCGTAAGAATACTCCTACTTCCTCTGAATCTACTCTCATACCCTGCTAGCTCTCATCATCTTCGAAGGTGTGTGAGGTCTTGGGTCTGAAGCCGGGGATAATTGATGTTGTGTTTGCTAAGTGTTTTTCTTAGTGCATGAAGATTTCATCTTCATTGCACTAGCTAGTCTTGAAGTAGCACAAAGAATTGTATTGTACAATGTCTCTCTTGATGGGAGAAACTATAATACAAAGCCTTTTGGAGTGGGGACCGGCTCCATGCAAATCCGGTCCTCAACTATTGTCAATAGCTTAATTTCTCTCTCTTTTGAAAGTATTGTTCATGCTATCTAACTAGGTGTTATGCTTTTTTGTTGCTCTCTCCACCCAGGCACTCTTGTAATTTCTCATTAGGAATCTATTCTAATGAAATTCCCACTATGTTCATGCTAATTTCCACTACACACAAGTTTTTAGGCCATTAATGTTACATTGGTATCAAAGCACAAGGTTTCTCTTTTCTTGCTCAAGAAGGGAGGTCCTCAAGCTAGCTATAAATGGTTGGTATTATTAATTGCCTGTGAGTAAGTAGAATAGGGATTTTTCAGCCTTGCAGTGCACCTGCCTTCGTGCAGTTAACGGGGCATCACCGTCGAGAGCTATGGTCTTAATAGTGGAGTCCTACGGGGCTTGCCTATGGCTTAACCACTATTGAGCTATTAGAAGCTTGACAGGAGTCAGTGCTGTTTTGGTGTTGAACGACCCTCTCTTATATTCCTTGCAATTAATGGTATTCGAGCTCGCCATGGGTACAGTAGCTTGAGTGCTTTTTCTGAATGGGTAAAGAGGAGTAGCAACTAGGGCTTGAAGTGCCAAAGTACACCTAAAAAGTTTACACCTAAAAGTTGTTAGAATGACTGACAATAGTAAAGAGAGTGAAATTAATGTTGATAACTTTGATTTTTCTAATGAGCAAGCTACTAATGATGCTCCGATGCTTGTTAACTATCTTGTTTCTAGGCCTCAACAAGCCATGGGCAATCCATCTCTCCAAAGTGAAGTGCAACGGCAGCTCTGTGCTCACGGGATTCTCCAAGCTCAACACCATGACGAGAGAACACCTAGGAATCCTCCTTGTGAGACTTCCAAAAGAGGTCTCTCTCTGATTCGGGAAGAAGAAGAGAATCCATACGAAGGGCTCAAGAATTTACTTCTTGATGATGCATCTCCTTCCCAAAGGAGAACTCAAGAGCCTCCACTGAAGGAACGAGAAAGAAGTGAGTCTCCCGCCACCTCGGCGGAGATGGCTCCACAAAGACGGCGGGCTAAACGCTCTCCATCACCACCAAAGCAAAGAAGACCATTGCATCCTTCTCCACACCATAATTCAAAGAGGAATGATAAAAAGCAAGAGAAGAAAAAGGTGAGAAAGAGGACACCCTCTTCTCCATCTTCTTCATCCTCTTCCTCTTATGAAAGTTATGGTGAAGACAACGAAGATCAAGACAAAAAAAAGGCCAGAAAGAGGTCACCCTCTTCTCCACCTTCTTCAAATTCTTCACCTTCTGAAGAAAGTGATGGTGCAACCTTTGAACCATTAAGGCCATAGGAAATCCTATGCCGCATGGAAGAGATTGTCCAAGCTGAAGAAGTTCAAAGAGGGAGGGAAGAGCTTCTCTTCCTTACCTATGATGGCACCTTTGGTGCTACGGACAAAGTCTTGGCCTTTATCCAACATTTTGATGCGGTGTTTGGAGATGAGGGCTTCACGGAGTCCTCTAAGCTACGCCATGTAGCTATGCACTTTCAAAAGTCCGCCAGACAATGGTGGTCTAGCCTACGAGCCAACAGTGAAGCTCCATGAACATGGAAGGCTTTAAGAGATTCAATTATGAAGCAGTTTTTGGCCACCAATGCCAAAGACAAAGTACTCACCGAATGGCAAAGCTTAAAGCTCTCTCCCTATGAATCCATCCATAAATATGTAGACAAGCTTTGGGACCTACAACTCAAAGCCACCATCTTCAAAAAGTTGGATTTTGGAGAGCAAAAGCAACAATTTTGTGCGGGCTTAACCGAAGAAATGGCGGAGTATGTCAACTCCCAAAGGCCACGTACCATATCGGCGGTAATACACCATACTATGGTGGCCTCTCAAATCAATTTCCAAACGGGGGCTAAAAGAAATAATAAGCCCATGGAAAACAAGGGTTCCAATGAGCCTAAGGGGAAGGACAATGTCCAAAAGTCTCCTAAGGGCAACTCCAACAAATCTAAAGTGAAGGGAGTTTACAAAGGTAAAAACAAACTCTCTCCTGAAGAGCTTGAGCGTTATCACAAGGATAATTGGTGTTTCAAGTGCGGCAAACAAGGACATACGTACCACGCTTGTCCCCAAAAGAACAACCGCCAAGATTATCCTAGAGCTACCTTGGTTGAAATCCAAGAGGAGGAGACTCACCAAACTCACCAGACAGGATCTCCTCTATGCCATGCTTGGGGAAAGGTAAGAGAACGTGATGCTTTTATTCTCTTTGACCCTAGTTCTACTCACAATTTTATATCTATAGAGTTGGCCACCAAGCTAGGCATACAAGCCTACGAGATGGGAGATGTCCGACCCGCCCACAGACAGTGCTTTCAAGGGGCAAGAAGCTTCAGTCACTCCCTTAATTGGGAAATTGAGGCTTCATGTCCAAAGCTATGTGGACAAAGAGGACTTCTTTATCTCTCCTCTCAAGCATGAGGATGTAATCCTAGGGGCACCATGGTTTGATCGTCTGGCTGCCAATGTTAAATTCCCTGAAAGGAGAATCTCCTTTAAGTTCAGGGAAAAAGACATGTATATAGATGCTAAGGAAATGGGTAACATTATCCCCATTGTACATACACCAACTTAAATGGTTAAGCTAGCAAAGGAGGGAAAATAGGGATCCAAAGGGGGGGCCATCTGCAAAAGAGTTATGTGCAACAATGGGCTAAAGAGACCCTAAGGTTCAGCCCATTAAGACTTCCAAAATGCTAAGGTTCCAAAATTCAAAGGTAGTGTCCAAAGGTCAACCATGGGGGGAATTGGATACTTTGTGTGTGTCCCAAAAGTCTTTTCAAATCCCTACATAGCAGGGGGCGAGCTTAGCTTGTAGGGGATGAGAGAGAAAGTCACACACACACACACACACACACACACACAAGCTCCCTTTACACAAAGGGAATGAGGGACACATGTCAGCTCCCTAGCCCAGATGCCCACAAGGTGTACCCAATTCCTATTGGATGGCCTTGGAGGTGGACCAATGAGAATTAGGCTAGAGTAAATCTAGTTTAATTAATTTAAAAACACTTAATACAATAACCAATGAGAATTAAGTCCTCTAGAAGACTATTGGACAGTCTCCCAAGGGGTCCAATGAGCATTCAACAGCCGAATGGCTTGCCTGATTCTTATTGGCCAGGAGGCAAAGGGGTCCAATGAGAGTTTAGTTGAATTATTAAATTACCTAAAGCTCTCACAAAAGGGGAAAGGGGGACACATGTCAGAAGGCTATCACTTATACAGCTTAATTACCATTGGCTACACCTGGGGAGGTCCAATGAGAGGAGAGCATGAGCAAATAGCAAGAGGGGTCGACCAAGAGAGAGAGGGGGCTGATTTTTGCAAGGCATTATCACACACACACTCACACAATCTCATGTGTGAAGTAAAGAAGATTCTCTCTCCTTCTCAAGATTTAATGGAAAGCTTGCCACCTACTTCAAGCTTGTGAGAAGGGAGGCCTACACCAACAACTCTTGGCTTTGTGATGCAAATCCAACCAAGAGCCAAGCTTCAATGCATGCTCATCTCCTCTACCATGCTAATTACTAAGCTAAGCTATGCTAATATGAGTGATTATGTGAGGAGATGTACATCCTTCTCGTAAGAATACTCCTACTTCCTCTGAATCTACTCTCATACCCTGCTAGCTCTCACCATCTTCGAAGGTGTGTGAGGTCTTGGGTCTGAGACCAGGGATAATTGATGTTGTGTTTGCTAAGTGTTTTGCTTAGTGCATGAAGATTTCATCTTCATTGCACTAGCTAGTCTTGAAGGAGCACAAAGAATTGTATTGTACAATGTCTCTCTTGATGGGAGAAACCATAATACGAAGCCTTTTGGAGGGGGGACCGACTCCATGCAAATCCGGTCCTCAATTGTTATCAATAGCTTAATTTCTCTCTCTCTTGAAAGTATTGTTCATGCTATCTAACTAGGTCTTATGATTTTTTGTTGCTCTCTCCACCCAAGCACTCTTGTAATTTCTCATTAGGAATCTATTCTAATGAAATGCCCACTATGTTCATGCTAATTTCCGCTACACACAGGTTTTTAGGCCATTAAATGTTACGTGCTAAGAGCAAAACGTATATTTGATTTCCATATTCAATTTGAGGGATTTGGAATGACATTAGAAGGGAAAGCATTGACATGGTTCCAAAACATTCCACCAAGGTCAATCATGGACTTAAATACATTAGCTCAAGGATTTGTAGCTGCATGTTCCAAAACAAGTATCAAACATAATATGGTAGCTCAAATCTGTAGCTTCAAAGAGAAACAAGGTGAGTCTGTTAGGGATTGTGCAACTAGAATGAAGCAATACATTGCAAGATGCCTAGAACTAGAAAGACCTGCAGAAGAAAGATTAATATCATTGTTTCTAGAGGGATTGGTAAACAAAGAACTTCATGGTATATTGTATAGCAAGAAACATATGACGCTAGAAGAGTGTGTATCAAATTCCATTGACATGGGAGACAATTGTGATATTTTTAATGAAGAAGATGTCTCTAAGGATACTCCAAGTGATAAAACAACATCCACCAAACCAACACGAGTGGGAACGGCTATTGCAGCATTTTTTACAACCATAGAAGGCATGCTCAAAAGGATGAATGAAATGATGAATAACATGAAAAAAGCATCTATGAGGGGACCAAGGCAAGGGATAACTCAACAGGGACAACCACAATTATTTGGTAGAGTCAGGTACCGGGCTTGTCATTCCAATAGAAAAAGGATAAGAGTGATCACTGATGAGAGGCACACTCTAATTGGAACCTTCAAGCGTTAGTTGGCTAAGTATGGGCAACAAAGTGTGAATGGGCGAGCTCATATAAAAGTTAGCTAAACCTAAAATTGACTCATTCTCTAATTTGTGCAATTGAAGAGTGCTCTTGCTCCATCTCCATCTTCTCCTTCTTCTTCCTCTCCTTGTGTGTGTGTGTGTGTGTGTGTGTGTGTGTGTGTGTGTGTGTGAGAGAGAGAGAGAGAGAGAGAGAGAGAGAGAGAGAGAGAGAGAGAGAGAGAGAGAGAGATCACCGCACTCTCACTTCCATTTTGCACACAAAGAAGGGGCCTGAGGGGACACACACATCCACACAGGCACTATACACACAAGTAGAAGTAGAGGAAGGAGGGGTACGAGAAATGATGAGAGAGAAACATAATGGGGGCTTCACCATTTCTCAAAATACCATATACAACTTACTTACATCAGATGGTGCACCCACACGGTTGTCGAGCAAGAAAACACACACTTGGGGCTTTGCTCTGGCACATGTCTCTGCACAAAAAATCCCTTAGGAAAATACCCACACACCTTGTCTTCCCTACAAAAGACAGGCTAAGAAACGCTGAAAATGACTAAAAAATGAGTTTTATAGGGGTGCACTCTTCAACTTTGGAAATTGGCCTCTGATTAGCCCATCTGGCATCCTTTTTTGGCAACTATGGAAGGGGTAGCCACCTTTCATTTCATCTGCTCTCTAACTCTTGTCTTTGCACTTGAGGGGGGAGCACTAGTGACATTGGAGAGGGGGAAAGGGGAACATACCTAGAACAGAACGCAATGCCTCAATATAGCCCATAGTATACACAACACCCCAATCCACTAGAGTTCACCTTCAAAACTTGATACTATCCTCAAGAAAACCACTGTTTACACACGAACATACACACACATGCTTTGCAATGCACCAAACAGATCAAATCATTCTGCTCTGCCCAACTCATAGCCTCCCACATGCACACAAGCCCTCTCTATCTCTTTTTTCACAATAGATCTTGGGGGGGCACACACACCAACACACGCCCAAAAAACACACTCACAAAAGAAGAGAAGAGAAGGGAAAAGGGGAAATCGACTCCAAAAGACCACAATGATGGATTCCACTAGCATGAGCACAACCATGTACAAAAAGGCTTAGTCGGCACAGCTTCGACAAGCTCAAAATCTGGGGTCGGGAGCCTTCTCTGGCTATCCATACCATCAAAATGGCCAAAAGCCCTTTCAAAATCACGTACATCTCCTTTTATAGGAGTGGGTAGGTCCAAAAAAAGAAAGAAAAGGGAGCTTCCCAATGCGTGCACTCATCTTGAGATCATTCTGGTATTTTTATGCCTTGCACCCACTTGGCATCTCATTTAGTATTGTTCTTGCATTGTGGACACCTCGCCTTGTTTGGCCCGCTTGGAACTGCCCTCTCGGCTGCCTACTTTGAGTTCTTTCTCTCTCTCCCTCTCTCCCTACTGTCACGGGACATCCCTTCTACCACTAGCAATATCGCTAGTGGGGGATTCCCCTTTCCTCTCAAAAAGTGGGGCCCGTAGCGGGCATGTAGGAGCCACCCCTTAGCGAGCGTAGCCGCCACATCATCAAGTGCTACCCCAAGCTGCCCATGGGTGCCACCTTTTGCCACCTTCCATCTCCTCTCTTGGCCAAAAGCACCGACTCTTGCCACTTGACTACCCGCGCACAGCGCACACGGGACGAGCACCATAGCAGCTTCGGAGAGCAAGCTCTCTCTCTCCCACTTCGATACCCCTTAATGGACACGCTTTAGACTTTATACTCTTCCTCTCTTGCTTGCATTAGCGAATTTGGGACCATTGAAGGCCACATGGCGCGCTCATATTTATTCACATTCCAAAGCCTCCAAGAGAACCCACTTTGATAGAAAGCCCCATCTCGGGGTGACAACTCCCATTCTCTGTTCACAGATCCAATCTCAGAGTTGCAAAGCCGGGTCACAAGTCAATATCCCCGGCTCCATTCTACACAATCTGAACCGACTTTTGACTTTTTTGAGCCCGCTATCCAAGGCCGTAAAAATATGACAAAATCATCTACATACTCCCATCCCCAAATGCTTTAGGCTTCACCAAGCCATAACTCAGCGGTCGAGGCTCAGAATCACGAATTGTCCATCCCTGTTGACTCTACACAATGTACTATATCTGCTTGATCCATGGTGAGGCCCAAAAAATGCCAGATCGCATGTTCTCCAATGCGGTCAGGTGGACACAAACCCGGCCCCTGACAAAACTTCAACTAGTCATAACTTGCTATCTAGAGCTCTGATTAGCAATCCTGAAAGAACTTCAAATATCTTGGGCTCTGTAGCTCTATTTGATGAGTCGTCTGGAACTACTCCTTCAGCACTTCAAGATCTACACTTTTGGGCAAAAAGGTTGCTCCTTGAACCTTTTTCATTTGCCACCTAAATTAGCCCCTTTTGGAGCCCTCCTTGGCCTATAAATTTCATCAAAGATACATATCCCTTGCTACATGTTTGCCCAGGATATTTGTAGCTACTCTAGCCTTTTGCCATGCTTCTGCTAGCCTGCACATACCTGCCCATGCCATCTTCTATGGTCGACCAACTTTGGTTGCACCAACGTCGCTAGTGACCCTTGAAATTTTTTAAATTCTTTTTTTTGGCTTTTATTCTCATTTATTTCCATCTTTGAAATGCCTTTGATATGGCTCATCTTTGGCCCTTAACTCCACCCAGACTCCCTCTTTCTCTACCACTGCCTTTGGAAACTCCTCATTTGATCTCTCTCTCCCTTGCCCACTTGAACCACCACTTTGCCCCCCTCCTTTGTCCATTTTTCTTGGCCCGCAGCTGCTCTCTCTCTCTCTCTCTCTCTCTCTCTCTCTCTCTCTCTCTCTCTCTCTCTCTCTCTCTCTCTCTCTCTCTCTCTCTCTCTCTCTCTCTCTCTCTCTCTCTCTCTCTCATTCATGCCGTGGGACTCATCCCCTCCTCCCGAGCACTAGCGAGGTTGCTAGTGGGAAGGGGGGGGGGGGGGGGCATTTTGCCTTTACACTCAAAAGAGGGGAGACCCCTCACGGCCGTGGGATCCCACCCCTACAGGGTGCCACCCATCGGCTACCGCTAGTCACTGCCGCACCATTACCTTGCGTGCCTATCGGCCGCCAAAACAGCCCCCTAGGCCACCACGTGCAATGCCACAGGGGCCGCATGTGCCATGCCATAGCTTACGAAAGCAGGGAGCTCCAACTCGCACCCTCTCAACTCATATGCTCATTTGCCAGCACGTTGTTGTAATTATACCATGGGCTCCATATGTGTGTGCCCACTTATGGGCTTTTTTAGCGCCATGTGGTGGGAATTCCCTTCAATTGGCCAAGCCTCTACAACAAAATCTTCTCAACATGAATTTTTGTGCCCCACTTTGGCGGCACACCACACTTTGTTTGGTTGACCGATTGACCCTTCACAAAACCCCCACCAAAAGTGCACATTTCAAGCTTCATTCTCTTGGGCTAGCTCTACATCTTGCCTCCTTGATGGTCTCAAACAAAGTGCCCAAAGATCGAGGAAAACCATATGTTGACTCCCCATTTGCAAAGCACCCCCAACTTTGACCTTCAATATTTCCACCACCACTACTTTGTTTGGCGAGCTGTCAATTCTTGCTGAGTCCGCATGATGCATACCTTGCTCTAGAACCCTGTCAAGGTAAAAAAAACACCAGATGGCACTCCTCCCAATGCGACCAATTCACCAAGGATGGAGTTTGCATGGGCCTACAAACATCAATATGCACAAGTTGCAACCAGCACCCTAATTGAACCATCCTTTGGAAACTTTGAACATTGTAGCTTACCCGAAATATAGCCTTCACAAACATGTTTGATAGGTGTGTCAAGAGGCAGCAAAGAAGCAACCATATTAGATTTCTACACACGCAGCAAGCTAGCAAAATTTAGATGCCCAAAACATGCATGCCAAAGTTTTGCATCTGAAATAGCCTTAGAGGCCATAGGTAGATTTGCAAAATTCTACCCACACTTGTCATACAAAGTGAGCTTATATAGCCCAAGACATAAAATGCAAGATGCAACAATTTCATCACCAAAATTGAGATCATGTACTATACATCTATTATCCACAAATTTGACTACAATACCAATTCCAGAAAGTACTGATATAGACGAAACATTCGACTTGAACCCATGTACATAAAGTGCATCAACAATTGGAAAAATTTGCCATTTGTAGCAGTAAGCATAATCTTTCCAACTCCCTTGACAAAAGGATAAGAGGCATTGTTGTCACAAGTGACTGTATTCTTATGAGGGACATCCTTGAGAGAGGTAAACAAAGTCATTATGAGACATAATGTGCTTTGTAGCAACAGTATCAAAGTATCACACATAAGCATCTCCAACCACTAGCATACATGCATCATGGATAGAAGGATTATAAGTGCACTCTGCACTAAAAACCCATTCTACATCTACATCAACATCACAATCTCCTTTCACAGAAGACTCAACAATATCTTCACTTTTAGTGGAAACAACCTCTTTCTTCTTCGCCTTTTTGGCCTTCAATTTTGGAAAATGCTTGATCAAGTGATCATTAACTTTATAGTAATGGCTACACATGTTTTTCCCCTTTTAACCAAAATTTCTAGACGAATTGTTGCCAATAGAATCACTAGGAACTAGTGCCTTTCCATTCACAAAAGATCCATGAGAAGTGGCTACATGACTGTTACCACTTTTTCTTTGAGCAGTAATAAAGGCCTGCTTAAGTGCATGCTTGTGCGCATCCGTCGCACGTGTCAATGCAAGGGACTTGATAATACACTATGTGCAATCCACAAATGGCTCCAAGCACACAACCAAACTAATCTAGCAAGCTCAAGAGAGCAGGGGTGTGTCACTCACCGCTCTACACTTGCCTTCGTGGAGGATCCCTCGCCGCGAAGCAGAAGGAGCCACTTTGCCACGCTCAACCGCCTCGCCATGCCGTGCCATCGTTGCAATGCTCGATCACTCTCTCTCTCTCTCCCTCTCTCTCTCTCTCTCTCTCTCTCTCTCTCTCTCTCTCTCTCAGACACACACACACACACACACACTCAAGGAGGTGAAGAAGAAGAAGATGGAGATGGAGCAAGAGCACTCTTCAGTTGCACAAATGAAAGAATGAGTGAATTTTAGGTTTAGTTAACTTTTATATGAGTTCGTTCCATTCAAACTTGGGCTCCCATGCTTAGCCAACCATGCTTAGCCAACTAGCCCTTGAATGTTCCAGTTAGAGTGCACCTCTCATCGGCGATCACTCTTACCCTTTTCCTATTGGACCGACAAGCCCAGTACCTGACGATACCAGCTAAATAATATGGCATCTGTCGTAGGTGATAGGAATGTGCGTGAGGGTTAACATGCCCCCCTTTCTGATGTAGATTCCATCCTCGGAAGCTATTGAGTTGAAGCTCGTTCATCGAGGTGGAAGAGCATTTGAGATGAATTTCCTTAGCCTTCTTCGGTCACTGCAAAATCAAACAACATTGGCACAGTCATTGGATTCTCATATACAATTAAAAAGCATATGTATTTGTAGGCAAACAAATTGATTGGTAACAAAATTTTAAACCAATTGTCAACAATATACATTAAATTGTAATATAATCAAATGCATAAACAGTTGTAAAGGTCAAAAACTAAACAAGTATGGGGTCGCTAATTTAATGGTCGAAAGACACTAGAGGTCAACTATTAATACCAAGGGCAAGCTTCTCGATTTCTTTGGTCAATTAAGTTGTTTAATCGCGAGAGCCAAGTATTTCATGTCCGAGGGCTGACTAGAGGCTATACCTAGAAGACCTAGTAGTTAAGCTACGATAAAAGGAATTTCTCATGAAATCATCACCTGACTTATTTCCTTTTATTTGACCCACCAAAGTCTTTTCACAGTGATTCAATTTTGATGTGTGTGCTATACCTTGGGTTTTTTTTCTTTTCAAGGAAAAGCGCCCACACTGGGAACCTCTAGGGCTCTAGTATCATAGGCGATACATGTGAGTGGAGTACCAAATCAAGCAGGGATTTCTCTTCCAGCTTCAGATTTTACATTGTGGTTCTTTGATTTTTTTGTTTTGTTTGTTTTCAGCATTTTAATTTTGTAACTTTGGGGGGTCATATAACACTGTTACCCTCCCCAGGCTCATCACATTAGTAAACTCCCTTTATAATACTTAAGCTACAGGTCAATAGGGACTAAGCCCACTAGAAAGCCCTAGTGCATTGCACACAATGCTGTCTAAATCGGATTAAGAACCTAAGTAACCATTGATTATTAGGAATTCATTCCCCATGGTATTAAGAGAAGATCTCTAACGCCTAGCTTGGTCAAACTAGCTTAGTCAGACTGCTTGTTTTTTAAACCTAAACAAGTGATTATGCCAAAAAAATTACATTGAATTTAATGTTTGATACTAAGCAAATGCGGTGAATATTATGCTACCAATCACAATTAAAGCAGACAAACATGGATGCAAAAAAGATAAGGGGCCATGCTAATTGTTGGCGGATACGCCGCGATGGACGTCAGCACAGTGAGAACTCACCTAAGAAGATTTGTCAGCTAGGATGAAGCTCGATCCACAGGTACGTGGAAGCAAGAATAGGGTGTCAACTTACACTCGACCGACTATTGACTACTTTGTACAGAGGTCTTTACCCAATGTCTAAGTTACAGCCTTCAAAAGTACACAAGAAGAGATTTTCTACAACGCTTCCAAGAGCCAAATACCCATCAGATGTTGTCAAAACACTACTAAACTTGAGGGATATCCTATTAACATCAATAGGCCACTCTCCCTAAGGTCCGTGACCCAAAATCCAACCCAAAAACACCTGGTGAAAAATCACATAGGATGTCTGACAGGTTTCTGTAGGTCATCGTTTCTGAAAACTAAGGTGTCTAATGTGTAGCTCTACTCAATACGAACGCGTGGATATGCTGAAATGCGAAAACAAACACCGTATGCTTATCGGATCACTAGAAATAGCTCGCGGTTCAATCTTGCGAAGCCGAGCCATACATGCGCAATGTAGGTGTTGGTGCGTAGCTCTCTCCAGGGGCAACACGCTGCACTTCTCTGCACTCGATTCCGACCACCAGTGTGTGCATAGCGTCAAGATAAACTCTCACTCTCTCGTACACAGAATACGCTTTACAGACACTTCATAAAATGAACAAAGCGGTTTTTTTCATTAAGGTCAAAATTTGGTATAAATACCTTCCAAATACAATATCTCATGTTCCAAAGTAAAATCCTCTCAGTATACTAGCAAAAATAATATACAAAATTGGAAACTTCTGCAAGCCCCAAGTGTTTACAAATGAGATTACAGGTTTTTTTCTTAATCAGAGAATGACTACATAGGATTTCTTTCTTTTCGTATTCCGCCAGTCTCCAGTTGAGTGTGGCCGCCAGTCTTCTGCTAACACTCCACCCCTCCTAGTTCATGTCGTCCCCGACATGACAGTAGAGCTACTGCTTCAGTGGAGGCTTTCACACATCTTCAAAACAGACTCATACCATGCATGGTGGGTCAGTAATGTAGGGCCGAATATATCTGTATCGATGGTGAAGAAGCCGGTGTAGAAGGCTTCTTCAAAGGCCTAGAGGTGGTATGAGGGCAAGAACATTATTTGTTGGTAGAGGGCATGTATCACCTCATGGGAAGGTTGTGCAGACAGTTCAAAAGCACATCTATATGTATCTTGGAAGAAGAATATGCTGTCTGTGGCTTGTCCAGGTTTAAAGACCTCAAAGCCTACCACAAGGGTTTTACATATCTTCCTGAGCATAATGCAAGAGAGGTCAGGTGAGCCAGTGAACAATTTAATGGCACCTGTTAGGGTTTTCACCATGTGTTGCTCACTCATTCTCTCGCCTGTCTTCAAGCCTGGCAGCTTTGGGTAGTTGAGCCACATGGGGTGGCTTCTCTTGAGCAATTCATGCTCCTTCCATGTCCGCATCCGTGGTAGAGGGCAAAAGCTGAGGTTGTCTCTGATCATTTTAGGCGCCTCTACCAAATGAACTAAATACTGAGGGTATTTAGTGAGCCATGACTTCCTCCATCTTGGTTGGGATTCTACAATGATTTTAACCCCTTTTGGTTTGGTGACATCTTCATTGTACAATGGCACTGTGGGCTCCTCTTTGATCCTGTTGTTGATTGTAGCAGCCTCATATTTGAGAAGAGGATAGGGGAGAGAGGGTTGTAGCCATTCATGGCGAACAACATTTTCATCTAATTTTTGAATGGTCATCGACTTTAATATCCTCTACTCCCACTACATTGCTTCTTTTGCGGTGTCCTTTATAGTTGCTTCTATGGCTTTCTGTAGATTGTCTTCTTCTTCTTGTGGCAGATCTCGGGGCTTTTGTAATGATCCCTCAAGAATGTCCTCTTGTATTATGGTGCCCACCGGATTTGACACATTGTCTATATCAATTCCTTCCGTTGCATCCGGCCCCTGACTTTGTTAACGTTCTTCACTTGTTTGGCCCTGAAGTTCATCCAGCTGCTTCTGTAAATTGTCTTTTGCTATCTGAGCTTGCTTTGTCACAGATACTAATAGGTCATTGAGTTCTGCATTGACCCTATCAGCTTCTTAGCTTCTGTTTTATCTCAACATTCTCTGTTTGCAGCATCTATGAATTATCTTCCAGTCTTTTCTGAAGCTTCATCAATTCTGCCTTCAAAAATTTGCTCTCATTTTCCAATCTGCTTTGTATCACCATTGATCCTTCTGCCATCATCACTCTCTACTTCTTTTCAAGCGTCGGCTCTTTTTGAAGCTCTATCATTTGTTCTTCAAACACATCTCTTTCTTGGCTCGTGCTAGGTGCAGCTGTAGCTCTTGCCCTGTCCGGCGATGCTCTCAACCTCTGAATAGTTTGCTCTTTTACTTTGATTTGATCCTTGAGTTCAATTACCTCATCTTGGATAGCTTCATATGAGAGTTCAGCCCTGTCCTTAGCCTCTTTCAAGCTCTCCACTTTCTTTGACTCTTCCGCCAGCTGTAGGGTTAGCTCATCCCTTTCCTTCTCAGCTTTAGAAAGAGCATTGCTGACCTTCTGGTATTCCTCTTCACATTTTAGCCGCTTTCGATTGCTTTCCCAGCTTTGATTTTCTAGCTCTTGACATTTCTGTAGTGTTGCTTCTAATCTAGCTTGCCTTTGTGCTTGGCCATGCATCTGCTCCTGGTTTTGCTTCTGAAGTGTTTCCACTTCTGATTTTTTCTTCACTCAACAGCAGCCCTTCGTACTCAATTTCTTTAGCCATTGATCTAGCTCTCAATCCTTGTAGTCTTTGTATAACTTCTTCCCAGTCTTCCTCTTGTGGTTGCAAATCCATGGTGTCTGTTGCATTCTCCTTCAACTCCACCAAACGAGGGCTCAATGTGATTGAAACATGAGCTCAAGAGGGACTAAGGATGCCCTGCAAATGAAAACAGTAAGAATTGTGCTTCAAATTAATCTTGAAGACATCCTACGCATAGGATGTCTTTTTCCTTAGAATGGCTTGAAACTTGTCATGATGATAGCCCATGACTTGTGCATCACAGCTATGTGCTTGGATTTTGATTTGGACACCAAAAAGTGAAATTTTGGACTATTTTAGGCTTTTGGTGCACAAATGAGTAGGATGTCCTGTAATGATGAGCAAATGTTGTACAAATAACTTGAAAATTGATATGTAGGCTTCTTGTAGCATGTTGGTCCCATTTATGATGTCAAACTTTGCTCAGTAGGTCAATATGACTCTGGAGACATACTACACGTAGGATGTCTTTTTGTTCAGAATTGCATTAAACTTGTCAGTATGATAGGGCGTAGCATGTGGATCATCACCATGGTCTTAGATTTGAATTTGGATAAGTTTTGAGGGTAGGAAGACCATTTCTGGTGTTTGGGACTCTCAAAAGTACATCTATGGAGCTATGAGGCCAAAAAGTGATTTATTTGGCTGGAAACTTGGTGGGTGGGCTTGTATGAATGTGATAAACATGTATGAAGGCCAAAAAATCCATCTGGAGGTCATTTCAAGCTTAGAAACATACTACACGTAGGATGTCTTTTTTTGTGATTTTGAAGATATGACCTCACAGTTGGCTTTGACATGATGTGAAGAGTGTATGGTTCAAGTTTCACTTGATTTGGATCATTTTTTATAGGTCTATGACCAATTCTTGCCTCTATGCTCTAACTCTATGTTATTTGATGCATAAGAGGTCAACTTTTGTCCAAATGGGGTGAAACTTGAGGGATAAGCTGTAAATGACATGTAGAAGCTCTGTGTATGGTTGAATGATGAGTTGGGTGCCCAAACATGGCCTTGAGACATCCTACGTGTAGGATGTCTCCTGTGCATTTTTTTTGTAACCAGTCCTACTAACATGTGCATATGACCTCCCTAAGTCTCTTTGTGCTTTATTTCAATTTAAAACATCAAATGGTTAGTTAGAAACTCCCTTCTTGGCTTTCGGAGCCTCAAAGGTGATTTCTGACTCTTGGAGCGTTTTTTCGCAATGAAATTTCTTGATGATGACTAGCATAGCTTCATTAACCCTTGGGAAACCTTGACATGTGATTCTTGTTGGTTTTGGCTTCACTTGAGCTTCGTTTGGCGATTTGTCACTCTGGAAGCGTCCATGATTGCGTTTGCATGCCCCCAATGATTTGTAGTGGTCTACCACCATAGGATTTGGTTGTTGAAGACCTTGGTAAGCTGCTCGTGAAGTTTGGTGGCAAATGGACGTCCTACTTGGCTGTGAGAGCCAAGTGACGCTTTGCGTTTCCGATGTCGTTTCTGAAGCTTAGGCCTACTTTGGGTCGCCTTTTGGCCATGTGGCCCATGTAGCCCTGTAGAGCTCGTCGAGAAGCTCCTACCCATGAGTTTTGGTATCATTCGGGTTACTTTTGCCGGATTTTTCTCTTTGTGGCCTCTTGTTGGGCTCAAGATGTTAGGGTCTTTTTCGTTGCTTTCTTGCCTCCTTTGGGCATCCAAGATTGGTCTCATAGGCTAGGGTAAACCCCCTATAAGTCTTGTTGGTATTGGGTTAGCCGTTAGGTGGTTACCTATGCTCACAGGTCTCTTCCCTGCAAACCTCGTTGGAGTTCTATGCTAGTTTTGGCGACAAAACATCACATGTACATGAAGAGCATAAGGTGCTGAGTCTACCTCTCATATCTGGTGGTCGTCGGATGATTGTGCACGTCGTATCGGCTGCTGGAAGTCCTGTGCGCTCTAGGTGGCTAGAGCTCTCTCTCACAAGTGAATAGTAGAAATGAGCTCTAAGTAGAGTGAACAAATCTTATAATGGGGGGCCGTGAACCACTTTTCATGAAATTTTACATGTGCTCCTAACTTTTGGCGAAACGTGGATTAGGCTCGAAAAGTTCTCCATTTGGACTTTGTTTGCCCAGTTTCTGAGAATTTTGACGATTCGATCAAAATCTGGCCACAACACGCCTCCTGCTTCATTCTCATAATTGCACCCCCACTGCACCCTGGGTTGTCTTCCAGTCACTGATCATCCCCATCCTTTTTGTTTTTCATTACGATCGCATTTCTCTTGCTTTTTGTATTTTTGAAGTTTTTTTGCCAGAAATTAGTAAATCTAAAAGAAAAATAGCAAAATCAACCCAAACAAATCGCAAAAATCAAAATCAATCAAAAACTTCACCCCGACACACTATGTACACTTACATGTAATTTTGATGTTCGGATTTCTCTATTTTACCAATATTTTGTCCAAAAAATGGCTATGTTTACATATATACACACGCTTATCGGCCTCCATTTGGCGTTTGGCCTCATGTATCTGTAGATTAATGATGTATAAGGGCATATGTACTCAGGTTATTCCAAAATATTTCACAATCAAACGTAAACCCCTCAAAAATAGTCAAAACATGCCTTTTTTGTTGTTCTTTTCAGTCATCGGGTTCGCATTGAGAATGCCTCCCCCCCTCCTAATCGGAGTCCTCCCGAGCGACAAGGTATCGCCTCGAGGTATGTGTTGTGCATGGGTTAAAATTGTACTAATGCACGGCCTTGTAACGTGGCCGTATCTGATGCATACGCAGTCAATGCATGTTAAACTGAATGCAGCGCGAGAGGAGGGAATAAGCAAGATGCTTACTGGCATTCGACGGTGAGGTTTCCTGTTTGTTGCTGGTTTGGTTGGCAGAGTTTTCTTTGCAATTAAAAGTTGTAATTCTTCCACTCGTTGTTTGATCGTCTTATTTGCAAAGGTGCCCTAGTTTTTCGCTACTATAGGTAAGGCCGTTGTGGTCTCTGTGGAGAGAAGTGTCATGTCTTATGTGGCCATAATCTTTTTCTCTTTTTCTTTCCATTTGTAGTGAGGGCGAGCTTTTTGAAATGGGGCCTCTAAACCCAAACCAATGGGCCTACCCTCACAAAATGTTCGTAAAGAGGTATGCACACTACTTGGGACACCACCTTCTTTTGGGAGTGGAGAAGGAAACCAATCAAAATGACACTTGCACTCACCCACTCAAGCAACACACTTTGAAAACCCCCTTACTCTATATACACTTTGGACACTTGAACACCATCAACGATTATGCAACCCAATGCCGTGCATCAAAATGAAATATGCAATTTGTGGAATAGCATTCACCTTCTCCCCATAAGAATACCCATAATACATCCAAACTCTTACTCTCACAAGCACTCATCAAAAAAATCATGCTCACAAGACTTGCCTCTCAAACACACAAGAGAATCACTTACATCAAACTAACACACTTTGCATAGAGAGCTCATTTCCATCTATGCAATGCCGTGACACAAATAAAATCACCATGAGAGGTAGCCACATGCATATGTAATGAAGCAAAAGAGAGTTGGAGTGAGAAATTTCTTTAGACCAATTGAATAAGTGTGGAGAAACAAACCAATGGTAAATTGAGAATAGAACACTTACTTGATTTCTCACACACCTTTTAAGGGGAGAACCGACGCTTGCTAACCATCACGAATTGCGACACTTGAAAGTTTTGAAGATGATTTCATGATCATTAACATAACCATGAGAGAGATCATGATGTATTTACAAGTTATTGAGGTGCTACAAATGATTTATTGGGTTGATGGAGTAAGAGATTGTAGAATGGAAAGAGTGGAGAATAGAGTTGCACTTCCTCCAAAGAGGAAGGTTAGGAGGAAGGATGTGAAAGAGGGAGAGTTGGGGTTTTCTCTACTATTGATCAAGAAACAACATGAAGTTGAAAATATAGGTGTGTGTGTGTCCTTGAGTCTCTCCAAGGGGGGCTATTTATAGTTGTGTAGGAGTGGGATTATGCTACACTTAATTAGAGTAAGTGATTAGACCTAATTAAGTGTCCTTTGACCACTCATTGAATATTGGACATAAAAGGGACTATTTATTCACCAAAAATATCATTTTAGACCGTGAAGGCTCCATAGGGGTGCATAATGTAAGTGGGCCCCACCATGAGGCCCTACGGGTGGCTCCTGCGGGGTATCTCAACTTGTCTGTCTTGGCATTTAGAAAGCATCTTTAGGTTGGTCCCATCACATGCAAATGACCTTGAACACTCATTGCTCTTCTAGAAGATGAGTAGGGGAAAAATAAGATCTCACTCTCTTGATTTACTTGATTTACAGTTCCTTTTTGCTGCGAATCTGACAGATTTACACTATTTTGACCATAACTTTTTACCTGTAGCTCGGAATGACATGCTTCAAAAGGCAAAATTGACCTTCTCAACATGTTTGATATGAATTTGGACTATTCTTCACGCCCATGCACCAAGGAATTTGGTTTGGAAGGTCCACACTAGGCTAGGGAACCTTTTGCTTCAAAGTCTTCTTGTATGGGCCCTTTGCTTGTATACATCCAAGGGGAATCATGCTTTTTCAAAAGGCTATGATGCTTAAATAAATAGAGGAGGGCCCAATATTATTTGCTTGTGAAAAGAATATACAATTGGAGTCTTTTTGAAAGGAGAGAAACTATATGTATATTCTTAAGAGATATTGGGCCACCTATGTAGGGGGCATAGAAGACTTGTAGAGAGGGACCATAATCTTTGGTAAAGACAAGTGGAGAGTTGATTTCCATGGGAATTTATCTATAAGGGGTGGAAGATGGATATATTATTTTTCTACTACTAATTCACAAGAGGTAAGAAAGTTTGGGGGTATATAGTTGGTTATTGTATGCTTACTTTTATTTACAAAGCAAAAAGAAAAGGGTGGTAATATGAATATATGACTAAGGTGACATTCTTGGGAAGAGTACAATGTATGTGTCGCCACAAAGGTTAAACGAAGAGAGGAAATTTACTCTAGATAACTTAATAGCGTAGAAAAATATATACACATATGAGGAAGAGGACGTTGAGTAGGCTGAGAAATGTTGCAAAAAGATGGTTACCATTTTATGCCACTCATATTAGCCCTCCCCCAAGCCTAAAGATATTCATATCTTTAGGAGGACGGTGTTGCTTTTTTTTCTTTTTCTTTTTCTTTTTTTCTCTTTTTTTGTCATTTTTCCTTTTCTTTTTTTTTTTTTCAATAGGAGGAGTGTCATGCACTCTTTTACTCCATTAGACCTGCTTTTCATTACCTCAATCCCATAAATCGGAGATGGGAGGGTTGCCTTGGGTATGTTCAGATTCCAAGACTGGTTCTTCTTTGCACATCAAAGCTTTAAAAATAGGTGGAGCATTTGCCAAGCCGAAGGGAGCCATGCCAATTTGGAGTTTAGATGATGTAGGCAGATGACTGCCTATCAACGGATTGATACGTTGAAAGTAGGGCTTTAATCTCCATCCATTGACTCTGGTCTTGTGGAATTTTCCTGATAAATCTGCTAATCTGTAACTACCATTCCCAAACTTTGTTTTTATCATGAAAGGTCCCTCCCATCTTTGCAAAAACTTTTTGTCAAGTCGAGTATCAAGTCGGTTATCATAGCGAAGAACCAACATACCTTCCTTCAATCCTTTCCCCTTGAGCTTCTTGTTGATTTTATCGCTTTGGCTTGTCGCTTTGGTGATGTAGTGATCAATGGACTCTTCTCTATCTAGCTCAAGTCGTTGGAGATCTAAGATCCTTTCATGTAAAACCTCCTTTGGTTTTTTTGCCACTCTTGCAAGAACGCGCAAGCTTGAGAGCTCTACCTCAATGGGTAGAAGTGCTTCCTGTCCATAAACTAGATGAAAAGGGGTGAATTGGGTAGATACCTTGAAAGATGTCCTATACGCCCAAAGAATAGCCGTCAAATGGCGATCCCAATCATTAGGCCGGTCCACAACCTATTTAGAAATGATCTTACATATCATTCCATTCACTTTTTCCACCAATCCATTGTATTGAGGATAGTAGGGTGTGGAATGCAGGTGTTTCACGTTTAACCTCCTCAAGAGATCATTCAGAAGGTCAGCCCTAAAACCCGGGCCTCGATCTGATAAGATTTCTAGGGGTGTTCCAAACCTACTACAAATATGATCAAAAATAAACTTTGATACCTCTTCAGCTGTGATTCGGGTTGTGCTTGTTGCTTCCGCCCATCGTGTCATATAGTCAACACCCATGATGATGAAAACCTTCCCTGTAGAAGTATGAGGTAGGGGACCTATTGCATCCACACCCCACTTTTCAAAAGGGCCATAAGATATTATTGGGACTCGAGGCTCATATGTTAGTCGTCTATCCCCAGCAATTTGGCATGGCTTACATGCTTTACACCAATATTGGACATCACGATGTAAGCTCGGCCAAATAAACCCTGCTTGTAAAATCTTCCTACTTGTAATATCTTGAGAAAAGTGACCACCACAGACATCATCATGACATGAAAGAAGAATTTTCTCCATCTCTTGCACACCTGGTACTCTCCTCAAGACCAAATCTTTCCCTTTGTGATATAAATCATCCCCGATCAACTGGTAAGGTGTGGCCTTCTTAACTAGTCTATGTCTTTGCACCTTGTCTAAGTGTTTGGGACACTCACCTGCTTGTAGAAAGAAGATAATGTCTTTTAGCTCCTCTTGACCTTGATATTTGGGTTCATATATTTTCACACCTCCTACAGCCATTTGAAGCTTTTCATTTGCGAGTAAGTCTGCTTCTTTGTTATGAGTTCTCACAATGTGTTGTACCTGTGTTGCTTTAAAACCCTTCATCAAAGCTCTTACACTACTAAGCCACTCAAACAATGTACGATTCTTGCACCTCCAAGTCCCTTGGATTTGCCTGACTACTAGCAAAGAATCACCTTTTATAATAAGTCTTTGTATGCCTAATTCTTTGCATTCTTCTAACCCAAGGGTTAGAGCAGCATACTCAGCCTCATTGTTAGAGTGAACATTGGGTAGAGTGATACCTTTTCTAACCATTACCTCCTTTTGTGAGTTTAAAATGAGGATCCCCCCTGCTGCTTTGTCTTGTTGGTGTTGATAGGCTCCGTCAAAGCATAAAGTATGGGCATTATCAATCTCCTTCACTTTGAATTGTTTTGAGCCTTCCTCTCTTTGTGGTCGTGATCCTTCCCTTTCTCTCACTTTGTAGGTGAGAATGTCTGCAAGTCCTGCTCTTGTGCTATCTTCTACAAGGAAAGTGTATTCAAATTCTTGGAGTTCAAGCACCCACTTTGCTATTCTAGATGAGAGGCTCATGTGTTGTACTACATATGGTAGATTGTGCTCTAAGGTGAGAAAAACAAATGGCACAGGGAGAAGCTACGATCGAAACTTCCTTACCGCAAACAAGATTGCAAAGACCACTTTCTCCATTTCAGTGTATCCCTTCTCGGCTGGAGTCATCACCTTGCTTGCAAAATAGATCGGCCTTATGTATGATGTTTTAGGATCTTTTTGCATCAAAACAACACCAATTGCTTCGAAACCTACACTTGGAGTGACATAGTAAGTCTCCTTTGGATCTGGTGGCATTAGGATTGGGAGAGAGCTAAGAATGCCCTTCACTTCCTCAAAACATTTTGCATGTTCCCTCCCCCATTCAAATGTAGATTGGCTTGCCAACCTATGCAAAGGGGCGATGGCTTCTGCTAGGAAATGGATGAAGCGAGACATGTACCTCACTTTGTGGTTGAAGGTCATTAGCTCTTTTGTTGTTGTTGTTGTTGTTCTTCATGGTTTTCTGAGCAAAGGCTACCACTTGTTGTTCTTATGCTTGTTGAATTATGACCGTATTCGTACTCCACCTATCTGCACATTATACTCTTTCTGCCATTGTTGTCCCAACAACATTGGATGTGGTGTGCACATATCCTCAACCTCATAAAACTTGTGGGGATAAATATTTTGATGTACTTGTATATGCAATATCGTCCAGCCCAATGTGCTTAATGAATGTGATGTACTGCTTTCCAGTGCTTGTTGAGTAGGATGGAGTTTTTCTTCGAGCTGGAGCTGATTATACAATTTGCAAGAAATCAGATTTGCTTGGAGCTCCGGAATCAAGCAATGCTGTCAATTCAACTTGATTGCTACCCACTTTGACTGTAATTATTGGTTCCACTGTGTCTTCACTAAAATTCGTTAATCGAATATCATTTATTCGCAACGGTGATCCAATTTTTTGTTGTCGTCGGAGAAGCCTTCTTTTTGCAATGCGTTCTTTTGCTTCTGCTTGTGCTTCGTCTCGTATCCTCTGTTTCTCCTTCACCCGTTGTTTTCCTTGATGGATTTGTTGAAGCATATTCTATGTTAGTGGTAAATGATACTTTTTTAACTGACACCCACTAATCCAATTTGGCATTTCTTCTCCTTTCAATGTTGCAAGTTTGACAGCTCCGCTTTGTGATAAGTCACTAATCACAAAGGGTCCCATCCCTTGATTTTTAAGTTTTTTGGCATGTTTCTTCAAAGTGTAAACAAGTACATAATCACCTATTTTGAACTCCTTCATGCGCACATGCTTGTCAAAAAGCTCTTTTTGTCTTCTCTTCTTAGCATAGATCGAAGCTACAGCTCTAAATCGAAGTTCATCTAGCTTTTTAAGATCATCTATTTTTGAAGAAATTTCATGGCCTGTCCATTCTAAGCGTTTCGCCACTCGTAGAGTTAGAATCAAAAACTGTATGGGTAATATAGAGTTTAGACCAAATATTATGTTATATGGTGTGGTTCCGATTGATGTTTTATAAGCTACCTTGTATGTCCATTGTGTTGAGTGTAATTGTTGATCCCAGTCTGCCCTTGATTCTGATACAATTTTAGTCAAAACAATGCATACGGTTTTATTTGTGGCCTCAACTTGTGCATTTGCCTGTGAATGATATGGAGCAGATTTTCTATGTATGACCATGAATTCCTCTAATAGGTATTCAATGACTTCATTAAGAAAATGTGTTCCTCGATCACTGACAATTTCTATTGGTAATCCCTATCGTACAAAAACATTCTCATACAGAAATTGTGCAGTGGTTCTTGCGTCTTCTTTTTGTGTTGCTTTGGCTTCAGCTTGGCTTCAGCACATTTTGTGAGATAGTCCATAGCCACAATGATATATTGAGTATGGGTGCGATATGTAGGGGGTGAAATAGGCCCCACAAAATCAATTCCCCATTTTGCAAATTCCCGTGCTCCCATCATTGGCCGTAGTGGCATCTCATCTCTCTTTATGGCACCTTAGTGCGCCGACATGCGTCACAACGTTTTACAAATTTCTCAGTGTCCATGTGCAATGTAGACCACCATATCCTTGCGGTCAAGACAATTTTTGCCATCTTATCGCCTGAAAAATGGCCTCCACCTATTCCTCCATGTGCATGTTCTAGAATCAGCAAGTATTCACTTTCACTTGCATAGATTCTAAGTTGATTGTCCTTTCCTCGCTTGTAGAGTTGATTTTCAATTAAAGTAAAGTCTCGAGCCTCCAAGCCTATAGCCCTTTGTCACGCTTTTGTTATGTTTTTAGGAAATTTCCTTGTTGTTAAGAAATCAATGATATATTGACTCCATGCAGGTGCAATGGTTACATGAAACAATGTCGCATGATCCACCGGTCGTTTGGCACTACATATAGTACTATTGTTAACATAAGCATGTGTGTCTGCATACATAGTTGACCAATAAACTCCTAAGTGTTTCGATCTTTGGTGTGTTTTCATTGTTGAACAATGAAATGCACAGTCTTGGATGTGCGCTTCTTCAAGATAACACTCAAATTCCTCTGGATTTATACATAATCGTAGAATTTGGTCCGAGCCTAGATGGTATAGTCGTCTCACAATCAACTGAAAGTTTTTTGTTTGTCGAAATGTTTGTTGTTTGGATTTGTCTTCTTTGTTATGAAATCTACCTCCAAAGGAAAGAATGCTAACAATTTCCTGAGACCATTTGGGTATCATTTTAACATTGAAAAGATGAGCGTCAGGTATGTCATCATCTACTCCTTCAGGAGATTCCCCGTTTTGCAGTCTTGAAAGATGATTCGCTCGTAGGTGGGTTTTACCTTTTTTTACTACCATTGTGAAGTCAAACTCTAGCAATATAATAAACGAACGTACAATTCTCCCAGTATTGCATGGTTTATTTACTAGATACAGAAGAGCTTGATGATCTGTGAAGAACAAAAATTTGTTTGCAAGCAAGTAATGCCGAAATTTCTTTACAACATATATGATTCCTAATCCCTCACTTTCAGTGGTGGTGTAGTTCTTTTCTGCACTATTTAGCTTTCGGCTCACATAACAAACTAGAAAATTCATTGTTCCGTCTCCAGGTTGAGCCAGAATACTCCCAATTGCGTATGCAGAGGCATCAATGTGAACATGGAATATCTTTTCCCAATGTGGTGCTTTAAGGACAGGTGCTGATACAAGGTTTTCCTTAAGCTTTTTGAATGAAGTTTCACACTCCTCAGTCCAGTCGAAACTGACTAATAAGCGATATAGTGGATGTGCAATGACCGCATACACATATATGAATCTTTGATAATATCCGCAGTGTCCCATGAAAGATTGTACTTGTTTGGCATTAGTAGGCCTGGGCAAGTCTGCTATGACTCTAATTTTGTCTAGGTCAGTGGTTATACCATTTCTTGAGACAATATGTCCTAAGATGCGGCCTTGTCTTACCATAAAAATGCACTTTTTCGGGTTGAGACAGATTCGATATTTTCTGCACTTCTCAAATACCTTTTATAAATGGTTAATGTGTTCTTCTCAAATAAGAGAGTGGACACAGAGATCATCCATATACATTTCTAAGAATATGCCTGCTCACTTAGGTAACTTGGCAACATTTTCTCAAGCTATCGATCGATCTATTGCTGAGAATATGCGTAACGCGCCTGACAGAGAGCCTAGAAGTAAGGCAGTACAAATAGCCAAGCTCACACAAAAATTTAGTGGAGACGGGGATGTTAGAAAGAATATCGAAGTGTTTGAACAAATATGCTATTCTCTAGGAGAACACAATGACCTACATAAGAGCAATGCTTTAAGACTAACCTTAAGTGGAAAGGCTAGGGATTGGTATAGAACCCTAAGGGTGGAAGAAAAAACGATTTACCCTACTCTTAAGAGATTGTTCTTAAAAGAATACATACGAAAGGTGTAGCCTCTCAGCTCCAGAAAGGCCAACAAGAGGAAGGAGAGTCGGTGAGAGACTTTATTAGTCGCTTGAAGCATTTAATTCTTGTTGTAATCCAAATGAGCGCTTCAACAATAACCAATTGCTTGAAAGATTCATTAAGGGGTTACGACATGAGGATATCTACAATGGCCTAGTCATTAGAGGTATCACCACTTGGGAAGCAGTCACCAACAATGCGATCCAATTGGAGGATAATTTAATGATTCAAGGAGAAAGAGTGTCTATTGAGCTCGCAAGCATCAGGGCATCAGCCAATGACCTTAAATCCTATTGCTAAGGAGCCAAAGATATCTGAGATGACTTTAGCATATCTCACCAAGGCTATTTAAGAGAGTCTTAGAGACAATCGTGCTCCGCAGAACAATCATATGTATCCAAGAAGGGCGCAACAATGGTGCTCAGTATGCTATGGACCGCATAGTACTAGTGAATTCCCTACTTTTAAAGTAAAATTCAATGGGAATTGCAATGCATGTGGAAGGTATGGTCATCAAGCTAAGGATTGCATAGTATTTAAGCACGCGATGGCCAATAGACCAACCTTAGCATGGACAAACACACCTTGAGTGCCTACATTGATTCTGGCCCCACCTCTTGAACAAACATCACAACACATGGTCCCTAGGGCCCAAAATGTTGTTCAAACAACACCTTTACCACCTCCAATGCTAGGACCGCAACCACCACATCCGAGAATCACTTCTGTGAATCAAGTGGGTTGTGAGTCATCTATTTCTTGTTTGGAAGGCTGTGAGGAAGATATAGATCCTAATATTGCCTATGGGATGGATGTACTTGAAGAAATTCCACAATACTACATGGAGGACTATTGGGGACAAGTCAAACATGTATATCAAGTAGCTGCTCTTGCAACAAGAGGCCAAAATATCAATTACACTGCTAAGAGACCACCTCTTCAATGCTATGAGTGTGGAGGTCCACATCGTGTAGCCGGGTGTCCTATTAGGCTACAAAAGAATGCCACACTAATGCAAACCAATCAAGCGAGCACATCTACAATGGCGATACTCATGTGTAATCGATGTGGCATAGATCATTTGATTGCCCAATGTTCAAATAATCCAAATGCACTGAAGATCACGCCATTAAACTCGATTGAAGTTACCGAGGATCCATCACAAAGTACACATGTGGTACCAATAAACGTACTCACACGATCGATGCTCCAAAAAAAAAATTATATCCTTGAGGAAAGAGACACGGCATCAATTGCCCAATCTCAGAAAAAGAAGAAAACACGAAGAAAGAGATCGCAAAAAGCAGCGAAGTCAGACCCTAGTTCAAAGACCAACATAGGGATTGGTGATGACCTCGTATATATGAACGACGTTAAACAGGATTCTGATTTAGGTGAAACCATGTAGACCAAAACGAGCACTAAGATAGAAACCAACAAGGAAAATCTTCATGAGCCACAATGGCCAGGATCCAAGAAGAAGATTGGAACTTATCCAAACCCTACAGAGGAGATTGAGCGAGTCAAGCAATTAAGGAGTTTAGTAGAAGATACCCAACGGGATCTAGAACCAGCACCTAGGCAGATCTAGATTATAGACACCGTGTTACCTACGCAACAACAACCTCACCAAGTCCATAGACCCTTAGCCATACATAGTGTCATCCAAGAAGAAAGTGACTTAAAGTCATGGGAAAGTGGGCGTACTCACTTCTTGATGGAAAAAATGTTTACAGAGGGACTACCTGATCCTATTGAAGAAATGGAGATCCCATTTTCCCCATGTCAAAGGACTCAAGGCCAAAAGGTGCCATTAAACATTGCCAAATTGATGGATTTCATGTCTTCAGAAGTTAGAACCACCATCATGTCCAAACTATATAAAGACCCTGAGATAGTCTCAGCTCTTCGAGCCTTCCTCCATGGAGAACTAAAGTTTGGGCTACCACAATTTGCACAGATGGATGGAGCTAGGGAGATGCCAATAGAGGAGGAACACTTAGATTCACAACCCAACCTAAAAGAGAACCTTGTTATAGAAATACATGTTAACAAGTTGGGACAATACTTTGAGGGTGTTGAATCCAATGTGACCATACCAATCACTACTAAGGGATTAACTGTGAAGGGAATCCTTGATGGTGGAGTTGGGGTTAGCATTGTGACTAAAAATTGTTGGGAAACTATGGGAAGACCTCACCTTGCGACCACAACCATAGTAGTGAAGATGGTCAATGGGTCTATCGTTAAACCTATTGGGATGCTAGAAGATCTCAAGATCAAGTTCTTTGGACATAAAATAAGGATTACCTTCATTGTTATGGATTTCTCCAAACACACTATGACATCGGAGATGATCTTAGGACGTCCTTTCATGAGGGAAGCAAAAATGGTGCATGACTGGTCTAAGAACCATGTCTACCTGCAGTTCCAAGATTCTGTCATTTGAGTGGATCTTGTGATGGGTCAAGCACATCCTCTAGGAAACATGTTTATAATTGATCATAGATCTGACATCACAGTTCGCTCGGCCCCATTGCAGTATTATTACACATGTAAAGAGGACACTGATGTTGGGGAAGATTCTCCTTATATGGATGTACTACCTGGGATGACTGAGTCGGACAATGTGGATTGGGTCCACCTAGCAGCAACCATAGACACTTGGGGAAATAGGGGGACAACCTGGGTAACACCTGAGGGGGATGAAATACCACCACTTGTACCCTTAAATATGCTAGAAGGAATGCATATAGCTTCTGATGATCTACAAGATGAAAGTTTGACTGGCATTGAAACCAATAGCGCCTCACAGGACTATAGCCGACACGATTTGGGGTCAGAATCATCAGTTGAAATTGACTCTGAGGATGAAGAATCTGAGTTAAATCTTAGTGCAAATGTGGGGACAAACCATTCAGGGCCCAGTGGTAACCTAGATGACAATCTATCCAAGGGAGCAGAAGACACAAGTAGTGATTCATCTAGTGACTCTTCACTAGAGATCGGCCGTAAACGAGAATTAAACAAGAAGAGTAAGAGATATAAGTGGCAACAATATCAAGAAAATGTGCATGCTAGAACAAGTGAAAAGAAATCTACCGCAAAATGGCTTAATTATATAGGGGCATGTGATGCTCATCGGAAGTTGGTAGATAACTGGGGTGAATACCTTCAAAGTGTTATGTGGTGTAGTCCACAACCCATTGACATCATTCAACTAGAGGCTACAGAGAAGCCAAAGTTGAGCCGTATTGTAAGGAGACGACAAAATCGAGAGTTAGCTCAACAACAAAAGGAATCAGAAGTGAAATCATAGTCCACAAAACAACAGGACTCCACAGACTTACATCCTGCACCTGAACATTTTAAATCCTATACCTCAGAGGAACGTAAGGTTGTGTATACAAAGGCTCAAAGAAAACCTATTGATGGGAGAAATGGATTCTATGACGGTCCAGCGATAGTTAAGGAAATAGAGTTAGCAGACCCAGGAGAAGAGTCTAAACCTGTTTTCATTGCCCAGGATCTGATCGAGACTGACGAGTGTGTACTTAAAGAGCTTCTCAAGGAATTTAGGGATATATTTTCCTGGACATATCATGATATGAAAGGTGTTCCACCTTCCGTGGTGCAACACACAATCCCCATGAATAGCATGGCTAAACCAGTTCAGCAATGACCCTACCCAATGAATCCTAAATATGCAAAAATCGTTCAAGAAGAGATTGAAAATCTTGTGGAATGCGGATTCATATACCCTATTGAGCACTCAGAATGGGTGTCTCCAATAGTGATTGTGCCAAAAAAGAATGGGAAACTCAGAGTGTGCATGGATCTCAAGAAGGTCAATGCTGCCACTAGGAGGGATCATTACCCCTTGCCATATTCAGAACATGTGCTTGAAAGAGTTGCAAGGAAGGAAGCTTATAGCTTTTTAGATGGGTACTCAGGCTACAATCAAATCACAATTGCGCTGGAGGACCAAGCTAAAACAGCCTTTATAACCGAATTTGGAGTGTTCGCAATTCGTGTTATGGATTTTGGCTTAACCAATGCCCCAGCTACCTTTCAAAGATTAATAAACACTGCTTTTAGAGAATATTTGAGGGAGTTTTGTGAAGCTTTCTGTGCGCGTATGTCGCACGTGTCAATGCAAGGAACTTACCAATACACCGCGTGCGAGCCACAAATGGCTCCAAGCACACAACAAACCTAAACTAGTAAGCTCAAAGATGATGATGGTGTGTCACTCACCGCTCTACGCTTGCTTCATGGAAGATTCCTCGCCGCGAAGAAGAGGGATATGCCGCTACGCCGCGCTCAACCTCCTCGCCGTTTTCGTGCCACCGCAATGCTCGATCACTCTCTCTCTCTCTCTCTCTCTCTCTCTCTCTCTCTCTCTCTCTCTCTCTCTCTCTCTCTCTCTCTCTCTCTCTCTCTCTCTCTCTTCTCTCTCTCTCTCTCTCTCTCTCTCTCTCTCTCTCTCTCTCTCTCTCTCTCTCTCATGCATACACACATACACTAGGAGATGAAGAAGAAGAAGATGGAGA
Source organism: Adiantum capillus-veneris (assembly GCF_014529385.1). Taxonomy (NCBI): domain Eukaryota; kingdom Viridiplantae; phylum Streptophyta; class Polypodiopsida; order Polypodiales; family Pteridaceae; genus Adiantum; species Adiantum capillus-veneris. The sequence continues at coordinate 136,357,963 of NC_140954.1, forward strand.
TGGAGCAAGAACACTTCAATTGCACAAATGAGAGAATGAGTGAATTCTAGGGTTAGTTGACTTTTATGTGAGCTCACCCCATTCACACTTGGGTGTTGGGGTATAAAGCCCAATGTGGTCGCCCAGGTAAGTGGGCGGGCCGCCAGGTATGTACACATATTCTTTTGTAAAAACCTAATAAGAACTCACTATGCTCTACACATTACAGTAGAGCGCGTTCACCATATCGTCGTGCTCTTCTTCTCGCACTCTCTCTCGCGTCGCACTTCCGCTCGTACTCCTTCAACTGGTATCAGAGCTCAGATCGAGGCTCGGGGCAGCACTGCAGGAGGCTAGAGTCACCAGCTCAGATTGGAGTGAAATTTGACAGGCGAAGACACGGCCCCAAATCTTGTGGGAGAGCCCGTAGGGTATGGTGTTCTCAGAATTTCATTCTGAGGTCATCTCGGCCACCGTTCGGCTTCGACAAAGGTCTGCGCAGGCCATTTTCGACTACGTGGTCTCGGCGGGTGCAGATCCGACTCTGCAAATTTGGGGTTTTGGCCTACGACTGCAGGTGCTAAGGATATCGGCACTCCCAAAGTGCTGATTTGTGGCTGTCTACACAACGAAGGACGGCTCACAGTTCGGGGAGGCGTGTCACACACGACACAGGCGCATCTACACACAGACTGTAGGCGACATCCACTAGTTCATCAGGTAGCTTGTGTTTGCTGCTTGATATTCCATATTTCATCCTGACATTGCAGGTACTTCCACATGGGATGTATTGTCAGAGATGATGTATGTCTATTGAGGGTTTGCTGGCTGTGAGTCACGCAACAAACAACCGCCGTAGCGATTACAGCATATAGTGGGAAATTTGTGGATATATGACTTTGTGGGAAGTCTATGTACTGTCAGATTTACTGCAGCCTTTGTTGAGGGTCGAGTGAGGTTTTATTGAGCTGGGGGATTCTCGAATGTTGAGATCCTTTTGGTGATACAGGTCTTGGAGCGATCCCTCGAGCACCCTTAGATAGGCAGCTAGGATGTATTGACTGTGAGTTAGACAGTTGGGATTGCATCTTTGCTTTACTGCCGTTGAGGCATTGTCGCAGTCTATGCTTACAAGACAGTGACAAGACTGTGAGAGACAGTAGAGGTGCAGGACAGGTTTACCCGTAGCTTACAGTGTCAGAGAGACAGTGTTTTTTGAGCTGTTTTTGGTCTGTTTTTTAGTACACCAGAGCCATTTTACAAAGGAGACTCTGCCAAAATTTATGCAGAATCGAAAGCTTTCTTGGTTCATTTGACAGGTTGATATTGGTTCAGAGGTCAGTTTGTAGGGGAAACTCTGTCGAATTTTTCCCAGGAAAGTAAACCATTGTGAAGCGTAGCTATGGCTGGATCACAGGATACTGCTCTTTACAATATCAAGAAGCTGGATGGAACCAATTTCCCATTGTGGAAGAAGCAGATTTAGCACGTGTTGGTCCAAAAGAAGTAGATAAAACCTATAAAGCTCAAGGGGATAAAACCAAAAGATATGGACGAAGATGAATGGAGCGAAATGGATGAATTGGCACTTTCTACCATTATGCTGACTTTGGCAGAAAGCGTTTACTTCAATGTAGCAGACGAGATGTCGGCTTATCAAGCATGGATAAAGCTGAGTGATCTTTATGAGAAGCAGAGTGCAGCTTCATAGGTATACTGGCTTAAGAAGCTTGTTGACTTGAAGATGAAAGAAGGGACACCTATGTCCAATCATCTGAATGAATTCAACACCATCTACAGTCAGTTGTCAGCTCAAGGTGTCAAGTTTGATGAACCTGTTAGAGCTATGTTCCTGTTGATCACATTGCCGGAAAGTTGGGACACTTTTCGCACAGCTTTGAGTAATTCTGCACCTCCAGATGGTTTGAACATAGCAGGTGTAGAAGGAAGTCTGCTTACTGAAGAAACCAATAGAAAGACAATGGACAAAGTCAAAGGAACAGCCTTAGTTTTCAGGGGAAGGACCAAAGAAAAGTACAAAGGTGGAAAGAGGAATCAGTCTCGTAGCAAGTCCCGTAGTGCTAAAAGCAAGAGTGACATAGAATGCTACCACTGTGGCAAGAAAGGTCACATGAAAAGAGACTGCAGAGAATGGAAAGCAGAAAAAGGCAAAGAGAAAGATGAAGACCATGGTGAGAAGAACAAGTCCTCAGTGAAGATTCAAGAAATAAATGTGACAAACAATGTTGCAGAGGATGACAGTCTAGTGTCAGGAGACATCTACTTCTTGAAGAATACAATGGACTCAGTTCTTCTTACAGCATCTGATGGAAATGCACTAAGTGACTGGATTATAGACTCAGGGGCATCACTTCATGTGTCTCCAAACAAGGAGTGGTTTACCTCTTATGTGACCACCAAAGATCATGTTCGGCTAGGCAGTGGGCAGACATGTGAGATCTTAGGTGTTGGAGATGTTCAATTGAAGTTTCAGAATGGCTCTTCTTTCACACTGAAGAATGTGAGACATGTTCCCGCAATTACAAAGAGCATGATCAGCAGGTTTACTTGATGATGCTGGCTACGTCACCACTTTTGGACAGAACATATGGAAGATATCCAAGGGTTCTATGACAGTAGCACATGGAGTAAAGTCTGGAGGACTTTACATGATTTATGTATCAAATGTCTCTAGAAATGTAATCAATGTAACCGAGCAGCCGAACGTTTCTTTATGGCATAGCCGGTTAGGACATATGTCCAAGAAGGGAATGGAAATCTTGTCTCGTTCTGGTTATTTGCCTGGCTTTTTATTTAGTGATTTTGAATTCTGTGAACATTGTCTGTATGGTAAGCAAACACAACAGCCACATAAGCATAGAAGCAGTAGAAGAGATACACAGTTGGCACTTGTTCATAGTGATTTGTGTGGACCTATGCCTAACCTATCTCTAGGGGGAGCTTCTTAGTTTATGACATTTATAGATGATTACTCGAGGAAAGTATGGGTTTACTTTCTCAAGCACAAGGATGAAGCGTTTAGCGTTTTCAAAACGTTTGTGACACTTGTGGAGAATCAGAGTGGCAAGAAGCTTAAATGCTTACGCACTGACAATGGTGGAGAGTATGTTTCAAAGGCCTTTCAGGACTTTTGTGAGTCAAAAGGTATAAAACGTGAACTTACTGCTCCTTACAATCCTCCTCAAAATGGTGTTGCTGAGAGGATGAATAGGACCATACAAGAGAAGGTCAAAAGTATGTTGTCTAATGCACAGCTGCGAAATGGGTTTTGGGCTGAAGTTGTACCAATAGCTGTTCATCTTATAAATAGATCTCCTAGAAAGGTTTTGCAGAAGGATTCAGTGCCAGAGATGGTATGGTCAGGCAAAATGCCCTCATACAAGCATCTCAGAGTCTTTGGCTGTGAGGCATATACTCATGTTCCAAAGGAATTTAGGAACAAACTTGAGCCAAAGAGCAGAAAGTGCATCTTTCTAGGCTATGGTAATTCTGGTGAGATGGGGTACAGACTTTGGGATCCCGAATCCAGAAAGGTTGTCCGCAGCAATGATGTTCACTTTAATGAATCCAAATATCATTCTAAACCAGAAAGGGTTGAGGAGATTAGAAGAGTTGTCTTCCAAGAAGATGGACCTGCACGTGAAAGACAAAATGTCAGGGCTCAAGAGGAGCAAGGACAGGATAGATTGGAACCACAGGTTGTGGCTGAGCCTGAGCCACCTGTTGTGCGTAGATCTGGACGTGTCACGTGACCTCCTGATAGGTTTGTTCCATCTATGAACTATGTCATGTTGACTGATTGCAATGAGCCTTCATGTTACAAGGAAGCAGTGCAAATGAAGGACTCCGGGAATTGGCAATTGGCCATGCAGTCAGAGATGACAGCTCTGCATAAAAACCAGACATGGAAGCTAGTTAAATTACCACGGGGCAAAAAGGCTCTACCTTGTAAATGGGTTTATAGGTATAAGATCATCGCTCATGAAAGTCAGCCAAAGTACAAAGCAAGGCTTGTTGCCAAGGGCTTTAAGCAAGAACAAGGCATTGACTTTGATGAAGTCTTCTCTCCAGTGGTCAAGATGACTACATTGAGATGCTTTCTTGCATTGGTTGCCATATTAGATTTGGTGTTGCACCAAATGGATGTCAAGAGAGCGTTCTTGAATGGTGATTTAGATGTGGAAATTTACATGCAGCAGCCAGAAGGGTTTGTTGAGAAAGGCAAGGAAGATTTGGTATGCCAGTTGTTAAAGAGCCTTTATGGCTTAAAACAATCACCGAGGGCATGGTACCATAAGTTCCACAAGTTTATGCTTTCTCAAGGCTACAAACGTAGTGAGTTCGATCACTGTCTATATACAAAGAAGGCTAAGGATGGCAGTTGGCTGATCCTTATTTTGTATGTGGATGACATGTTGATTGCTGGCAAGCACTTGGAAGAAATTTCAGCTTTGAAGTCAAAGATGGCAAAATCGTTTGACATGAAAGACATGGGTGAGGCAAGTCATATACTTGGTATGCGCATTGAGAGAGACAGATCAAAAAAGTTGATTTGGTTATCTCAAACAGAGTATATTGACAAGGTTTTGCAACGTTTCAGTATGGAGAAGGGAAAGGCATTGAGTGTTCCATTGCCACCATATGTGAAACTTAGCAAACAAGATTGTCCTATGTCTGAGGAAGAACAGGCTGAAATGGATAAGATTCCATATGCGTCTGCAGTGGGTAGTTTAATGTATACAATGATTGCTACTCGCCCAGACATTGCATTTGCAGTGGAGTAGTAAGCCGATACATGTCAAACCCAGGCAAGAAACATTGGGAGGCATTGAAAGGAATATTGAGATACCTGAAAGCTACAAAGAGTATGTGTATATGCTATGGGAGTCAGGAGCTAAGTGTAAAGGGTTTTACAGACTCAGATTATGCAGGTGACTTAGACAACCGAAGGTCTACGTCAGGGTATGTCTTTACATTGGCTGGTGGAGCAGTATCATGGCGTTCTAGATTACAAGATTGTGTTACGTAGTCTACTATAGAGGCTGAATATGTTGCAGCATCAGAGGCATGCAAAGAATCAATTTGGCTTAATCGACTAGTAACAGATTTGGGAATCAAAGAAGAGATGCCTGTGTTATATTGTGATAGTCAAAGTGCTATACAATTGGCTCGCAATCCAGTTTATCACTCAAAGACAAAGCATGTGGATGTGAAATATCATTTCATCAGTGAAATGCTCGAGGATAAGCAACTTCAGCTTGTCAAAGTTCACACCACAGAAAATCCTGTTGATCTACTTACAAAAGGACTTCCCTCAGAGAGCTTTGCGCATTTTCGCAAGCAGTTAGGTGTAGGGTAGTACATCACTTCTCTACATCTCTTGTATATTAGCTTGTATAGTAGCTTCTCTCACACTTAAAGTACCACATTGGACTTTAAGTGGGAGGTTGTTGGGATATAAAGCCCAATGTGGTCGCCCAGGTAAGTGGGCGGGCCGCCAGGTATGTACACATATTCTTTTGTAAAAACCTTATAAGAACTCACTATGCTCTACACATTACAGTAGAGTGAGTTCACCATATCGTCGTGCTCTTCTTCTCGCAATATCTCTCGCATCGCACTTCCGCTCGTACTCCTTCATTGGGCACCCATGCTTAGCCAAGTAATCCCTTGAATGTTCCAGTTAGAGTGTGCCTCTCATCGGCGATCACTCTTACCCTTTTCCTATTGGATCGACAAGCCTTGTACCTGACTCTACAAGTAAATAATACAACATTTGTTGTAGGTGATAGGGTGTCCTTGAGCCGTGAGGGTTAACATGCCCCCCTTCCTGATGTAGATTCCGTCCTCGGAAGCTATTGAGTTGAAGCTCGTTTGTCGAGGTGGAAGAGCATTTCAGATGAATGTCCTTAGCCTTCTTCAGTCACTGCAAAATCAAACAACATTGGCACAGTAATTGCATTCTCATATAGGATTAAAAAGCATATGTAGTTGTAGGCAGACAATGTGATCGGTAACAGAATTTTAAACCATTTGTCAGTAATAAACATTAAATTGTAATATAATCAAATGCACAAGCAGATGTAAAGGTAAAAAATTAAACAAGTCTGGGGTCGTTAATTTAACGGTCGAAAGGCACTAGAGATTGACTATTAATACCATGGGTAAGCTTCTTAATTTTTTCTGGTTAATTAAGTTGTTTAATCGCGAGAGCCAAGTATTTCATGTTCGAGGGCTGACTAGAGGCTATACCTAGAAGACCTTGTAGTTAAGCTACGATAAAAGGAATTTCTCATGAAATCATCGCTTGACTGATTACCTTTTCTTTGACCCCCCAAAGTCTTTTCACAGTGATTCAATTTTGATGTATGTGCTTATTTTTTATGCCTTGGGTTTTTTGCTTTTCAAGGAAAAGCGCCCACACTGGGAACCTCTAAGGCTCTAGTACCATAGGTGATACATGTGAGTGAAGTACCAAATCAAGCTGAGATTTCTCTTTCAATTTAAGATTTTACGTTGTGGCACTTTGAGTTTTTGTTTGTTTGTTTTCAACATTTTAATTTTATAACTTTGGGGGGTCATATGACACTGTTACACCTCCCAAGGCTCATCACACTAGTAAACTCCCTTTATAATACTTAAGCTAAAGGTCAATAGGGACTAAACCCACTGGAAAGCCCTAGTACATTTCACACAATGCTGCCTAAATCGGATTAAGAACCTAAGTAACCATTGATTATTAGGAAGGCATTCCCCATGGTATTAAGAGAAGATCTCTAACACCTAGCTTGGTCAAACTAGCTTAGTCAGACTGCTTGATTTTTAAACCTAGACAAGTGATTATGATATAAAATTACATTGAATTTAATGTTTGGTACTAAGCAAATGCGTTGAATATTATGCTACCAATCACAATTAAAGTAGACAAACATAGATGCAAAAAAGATAAAGGGTCATGCTAATGGACAAGAAACACCTATTTGTGTTGATGGTCGCGCTTGATTTGAAAAGTGGATGAGAGAAATATTCCATGAAGGTCCAAATCCTAACCACAGCAACATGTTCCTGTACACACTATGAAACACAAGAATACCTCTAGGAGGCACATCAGTGGGAAAAAAGAACTTTGGTAATCACTCAACTCTAAAATAGAAACACTCCTATCGTACTAATCTTACCTACCCTCCATCACTTGAGTGTTGAGGATCAAAGGTGTTTGATGACATAGGTTTCTGTTTCAGTGTACCGGATGTAAATGTGTAGGTCTGGGTCAATGTTTTGACTTTTATTGTGCATACTCGTTTGCTAATTTCTCTTGCTCTTTATTATTTATTTTTTTTGTGAGTATAAGTCTTTACGTGAATTTCATTGATGATTACTCTAGGCATGCATGGATATTTCTGCTTAAAGCGAAGTCCGAAGTTTTTATGTGCTTCAAACAATTTTTGGCTATGGCTGAAAATGTCTCAAAATGTACTTTGGGCACCCTCCATTCCGATCGAGGGGGGGAGTATATGTCTCATGAATTTAATGCATTTCTGGCTATTCATGGGATAAAACACCAATGTACAGTGCCTTATACACCCCAGCAAAATGGTGTTGCTCAGAGGAAAAACAGGTCACTAATGGAAATGGCACGATGTATGGTCAAAAGTCAAGCTTTTCCGCATTCTTTTTGGCTTGAGGCCATCATGTGTGCCACTTATGTACTTAACATGTGTCCTACAAAAGCTTTGCAGTCTATTACTCCATATGAAGCATGGAATGATAGAAAGCCTTCTATTGAGCACATGCGTGTTTCTGGCTGTTTGGCATATGCTTTGGTGCCATAAGTGCAGTGCAGAAAATTGGATGATAAGGCTACTAAATGTATTTTTGTTGGTTATAGTGCTGAAAGCAAAGGTTACAGGTTGTATCATCCGCAAACAAAAAGTATTCTGGTTTCTCGGGATGTAATGTTTGTGGAAGATTCTGTTCAGCCCTTGCTGTCATGTACTAGAGACAGTAATGTTAGCTCACAGGACATTTATGACACCTTGTTGCCTCTTTTTAGTGGTGGAAATACGAATTTAAGTTCCAATGAGTCAAATGTATAGCCTATGGGGGTTTCTGAAAATGTTTTAGATCATCCTATTACTGATGCAGATATACATGATGTACTTGATGAGGAAAGGGCTGAAAATCAGCAGGCTAGAGGTATGCCAAAATGGCTGGTGCACACTTTGCGTGACATTAAATTGGATGCACCTTTGTCTAGTTGTACTCGTTCAGGCTCTCACCGTGCATCTTATGCATCAGATTGTTATGCTTTGGCTGTGTCTAGCTTACATGATGCTGAGGAGCCTCTGTCTTTTGATGAAGCATAGAATTTAGAAAATTGGATGGCTGCCATGCAATCAGAATATGATGCATTTATAGAAAATGACACATGGACTTTATGCCATTTGCCTCCTGGCAAAAATGCCATTGATACGAAGTGGGTTTACAAGTTGAAACGCAAGCCGGATGGTGAGATCGATCACCATAACGCTCGACTTGTTGCAAAAGGTTATGCACAACAAAAAGGCATAGATTATGAAGAGACTTTTGCTCCCACTTGTCGTATGACTATTGTACGTTTTCTATGTGCATTGGCAACTCATTTTGGTTGGGATGTACATCAATCAAATATTGTTACTGCTTTCTTGAATGGTGACATATTTGAGGAAGTTTATGTAACGCAGCCTCGCGGTTTTGTCATAAAAGGAAAAGAGGACAAAGTGTGTAGATGTAAGAAGGCTTTGTATGGGTTGAAGCAATCTCCTCGTGCTTGGTATGAGAAAGCTGACACTCATTTGGTTAAACGAGGCTTTCGTAACAGTCCAACAGAAAGCACATTGTATGTAAAGCGTGAGGGTGATGTACTTCTCATTGTGGTTCTTTATGTTGATGATTTGTTGATCACTGGACCAAATGAGAGACATATTGCTGAATTTAAGGCTGATTTGAATGCTACTTTCAAGATGAAAGATTTGGGGCTGTTGCATCATTACTTGGGTATACAGTTTAAGCAGTGTGATGGTGGTATTGCCTTGTGTCAGAAAAGTTACATAGAGACATTGCTATGTAAGTTTGGACTTGAGGATTGCAAACCTATTGTCACTCCCATGGAAACAGGTTTGAAGTTGAGTCTACATGATGCTTGTGATCCTGTTGATGTCACTCTTTACCAAACTGTTGTTGGCTGCCTCATTTATGTATGCAACACGTAGCCAGATATTCAGTTTGCAGTTTCACAGGTCAGCAGATTTATGCATAGTCCAGGGTCTAAGCATTGGTAGGTTGTCAAGAGGATTTTCCGCTACCTTAGTGGCACTTTACATCTTGGCTTGTTTTATCCCAAGGCGGGATCATTGCCGCCAGACTTACATGCTTTTCTGGACTCGAATTGGGCTGGTTGTTTTGACACGCGAGTGTCCAAGCTGTTTTTGTTTCATGCTTGGTAGTTCATGTATATCATGGTTGAGCAAGAAGCAACCTACTGTGGCCACTTCGAGTTGTGAGGCTGAGTATAGGGCATTCTTCACAGCTACGGTTGAGTGTGTATGGCTCAAACGCCTTATGGTTGATTTGGGTGTTGGACAGGACACTGCCAACACTATCTACACTAACAGTCAGAGCGCATTGGCAGTTGCGAGGAACCCAGTTTTTCACGCTCGCACAAAGCACATTGAGGTGCATTACCACTATGTCAGGGAGAGGCTCTCAGCAGGAGAGATCATCTTGGCTTATGTGCCAACACAGGACAACCTTGCAGATCTTTTCACAAAGGCATTGTCTCGTGAGAAGCTTGAAGCTTTCCGCAAAGCTTTGGGCTTACTCCCCTTTGTGGACTGATCATGTCCTTAGGGCATGGCACTTCCCTTTACTCATGTGCCAGCTCTCGTTCACCGCATCACTCCAGGGGGGATTCGTTACCATATACATGTGGTAGTGATGTGTGTGAACACACTAGGACCGTCGGGGCAATTTTTTCCTCTTTAGGAGGTTTTTTCCCCCGTGCATTGTATATACGCCCATCACTCTAGGGCTATCTATCTTTCCATTGCACACTAAGTAGCACACTCTCTATTGTGTTCCTTGAGCTTCCTTCGTCTTCTCCAAGCTGTGTGTGTTTCTCTGCAACCCTAATTCCAACATCAGTTTCCAATGAATTAGGATTTAATTAGGGGAAATTAATCCATCATTAATCATTAGGAAGGGAGAAATCCTCTCATCTATGCATACAATAATTCTGCAATTCTCTACTTGCATTAAGAAGTGATTAAGCACGTCTATTTCATCTCTATTAGAACTAATTAAGTAAAAATCTGAATTTCATAATTATCTAGGTCAAGTAATTAACCTTAGGGCCTATTCCCATAGAACAAGTATGGTGCTATCGGGATTCTCTATGTCTTGAAGTAAGTCTAACCTCTCGTACAAGGGGATTTGCTTATTGAAACTAATCCGTCATCATGGTTGTATGTTACTCTCGAATGTTAAGTAGCGAGTATAAAATGGCCCCGGTAAAGAGAACTCGTTTTGGTGGTTCCCACGACCGCAAGGCGGGGACAAGCAACACTAATGGAAAGGGAAAAGCTCCCACGGTTGACCAAGTACCGGCCATTTCACGGAGCAATGACAAGGAAATTGTAGAGGTAGGTCAAGTTTTAATTCAAGTTTGTTAAAGCAACATTGCATTCGATAAGGTAGGATGAAAAACCCAACATGTTGGAAATCAACGGAAACCACGGCATTTAAATTAATTATATTTTATATTCAAGTAGGAAATAATGCTTTTGGAATATAATGTCTGAAGTAGGAAAGATTGGTTGCTAGGAAAAATTTAGCTCAACTAGTTCATTTTCAATTCCAATGTTGATATAGTTCGAACCCCCTCTTGATCACAGGGGGCAGCTCGCGAAGTTATTGTAGGAGCTAGAGTTCCCGGTTAAGGGCTCTTGAATCCACGACTGCTGGTTAAGCGGTGGATATCCACGACTGTTGGTTAAGCGGTGGAAGTCCACGACTGCTGGTTAAGCGGTGGACAACCTGGTTGTATGGGCAACTAGGCGACAATGGGTGGAATAAACACTCGCTGTGGGATTTCGTGCCTCCAGAGCATTGGAACTTTAAATGAATAAGTTTTGAGTAATTTTTTTACTAGAGTTACTGACTTGGTGCCGCTTTGCAATACTGGTCGAAGGGCTGTATTAAGGAACTTGTGAACCGAAACTTAATCAATGAACTTATTTGTTGAACAACCATGTGTGGTAGTAATTAGGTAACAAAGGAAGTGTGAGTATGGGGTGGAAAGTGGGGGCTTGGCTCGGGTTGCCAATGCCTATGAGAAGGGTGGTCCCGATTGGTCGGGAACTCTCCGTCCCCATAGTTCTATAAATTGATGCTAGTATTACTCATTGCCTCAAGAGCGGCAAAGTCTCAAGTGTACGTGCCTCTGAAAGCTATGGGAAAAAAGGCACTTGAGACTTCTGTCCTCTTGGAAGGTGGGTTTTAGGACCGAGAATTGATTAGACATGCTTCCACTGCGAGGTGAAACTAGATCTCGATGCTACTAGGATCGAACTCGATTCACTTGGTGATGAGAGATCGTCTACTAGTTGAACCCAAAACCACGTTGTTTGTTTCCGCTGTAGATCTAGTGGCCATCAGGTTTACCATCAAATCCATCGTTTGAGACGACGGGATCATTAGGAAATTTCGGAGGTCATTTGGAGGGCCATATGAAGAGAGAGAAAAATAGAGCGCGTCCAATGAGCATGAAGGCTACGTTACGTAGGAAAGTACCTGGAAAGACTCAAAAAATAGGAAAATAGCATAAAACTTTCACGAAACTAGGATTGTAGCATAGTAATTTCCTTCCTTTTACCGAGCTTTTAGGTGCTTGCGTGTGGTCCCACTTCTGATATTCTCTCATGGTCATTAACGTACTGGAGGGTGACCATTAAGCCCGCACAAGATATTGGAATTTTAAAACACTTTCCCTCCATTAGAATGCTTTCAAAGTGAATCTCCCTCCACTAAAGCTTTTCTCTGAGAGTTATGGCATCCACGTCTTCTCGCCCAAGAGCCTCAAGGTGTTTACTGTCTCTCACACCAACAAACAACAACGGCACTTTGCCTAGAAGGCCAAGTAGTAGCATATCCTCAATTACAATACCAGCTTCAATAAGTGCAGACAACCAATGGGTTGGACAAAGGATAAACAAAGGTTCATGGGTCCTCATGCAACCAAGAAGACCCAAGAGGTCTAGTGGTATCAACGTTTACCGCTCAGCATGGAAGGCCAGGGTGTTGGATTTCAAAGTTGAGATCGGCAAAAGATCTGTAAAGGAAGTTCTTGTTCAGCATGTGTTTACCCATCCAGAGGTGATAGCAAACGGTGAAAATGTATCAGATATACATCAACCACGTTGCAATTGTAAGTACTCTTGACATGTGAACTTACTGATACTCTCATTATAACTTTTCTTATATATTTTGCAATGTTTCTCCCGCTTGTTATGAGTAATGTCTCTACTCTTCACAACTCAATTACATTAGATTTGTCATTTGTACTTATTGATACTCTTAGTTTAACTCTTCTTATATATATTGCAGATGTTTATCCCTCTTCTTATGAGCAATGGGAGCCTGTGGAGTGCATAATATGCTTCTTCCATGTTGTACATGCCCATATTGGTTCTCTACAGTACTCAGAGAGGAGCAGCAAAAGATTGGCTGATGAGGGAATCTTTTTTTATGACCACTTTTACCAACTCAGCTCAGGGAATAAGAATGGCATGTTGGTGAAACTGCCTCTACCAACCGATTGGAACACTGTGGACTGGCCAGTTCCCGAGGAAACAATGGTGGAGGCAATGCGAAGTAAGCTCTACAAGGATATACAAAGGTCTCTACGTAGCTCTATTCCTACCAAACTGGTTAGAATTGCAAACTTTTGTCCTGTTGCACTCTTCATAGAGCTGTTTCATAGCTACAACATCAGAGTTACAAAACCTATGTTCATGTGCAAGTCATTTCAGCAGTCATCCTGTGACAAACTTCTTGACAAAGGATGGTATGCAAAGGAAGAGATTGGTTTACAGTGCGAGGTCGCGCTTGATACTCTAGTTGTCAAGTACATGATTGCAAGCCAATCACTGTTACTCTCATTTTGGTATATGCGATCACAAATGCTAAACGGTAAGTACATTCCTATGGACCAGGTTTCTGCAGGTTTGGAAGATAATCCTACTGTGGATGTGGAAGTGATTGATAAAGAGCATGGCCTACTATTGGTGGTTACAATAAGGGAGCTATGCAGTCTTCAGCATTTGCGAAATGACATCATTGAAGAGTCAATGGACAAGGAACTATCAGATTTTTCCTTTTTCTTAGCTGGCCGTAAGGTGATGCGGCGAAGAGAAAAAGATATTTTGTGCAAAGAGTTGGATGGTCGGGTTGAAGTAGTGTCAATGTAACAGATATTCTTGTAAACCCAAGTGTATACAAATGACTTTCAAGACATGAAGTTTATTGATCTCATTTTTCAATTGTGCCCTGTGAAAAAGTGTGCTTGAAATACATTTCTTTACCACGTCAAATCTCTCTCTCTCTCTCTCTCTCTCTCTCTCTCTCTCTCTCTCTCTCTATATATATATATATATATATATATATATATATATATATATATATATATATATATATATATATATGTTAGACAAGACAAAGACAGATAGAAGAATCATCTTAATTCATTAGAAAGTACAAACTCGTCCGTGAACAATGGACTGAGATACAATTTCTGTAAGTATGGAATCAGAATGTCTTCAAGGTAAAAATCGAAGGAATGCCCCTCGAAAGAAGGTGGTGAGATAGTTGTTCCCGGCGGATTTAGTTCTCCCTTTTCAGGAGTATCATCAATTAGTAGTGTATTAGTTGCATCAAAGGGTACACCGATTTGGCTAAACGGTTTGTACAAAAGAGGTAATCCTGGTTTTTTAGGGTGGTAGTGGCCCTCAATGGTAACGCATTTTCTTTGATCATACAAAAAGGCAAAATCTGACGTGTGAGCTTGGCATACACTGCAAACTATTGCAACTAGTGGCGATAAGTTTTGCCTTTGCATTGAAGACCATATGCCAACTCTGAAGTGCGGAAGAAGAAACTCAATAAATTCCTTGGTTCCTGGACGAACCACGACTCGACAAGTTCCCATCCGAAACGTTTGCAAATCCTCAAAGGGTCCTCTGTCACCGAGAGGCACCCGCATCAGCAACAATCCATTGACGTCCAAGATAATCAACCTCTGTAAAAGTTGACAAGTACATATAAGTAGTTAGAAGCTGAACATATTTTTCCATACTTGAATAGACATTACCGGAACAACCGTATCTACAGGTAGCAAGGGTCCATACTGGGTCTCTGTAGTGTTCATGTCGTTGTTGCTCTCCTCCGCTTTATCTTCATAGTCATCATTCAAATCTTCATCAGGGGTCTCCCCCATGGCCCTTTCTGCCTGATTCAAGGTTGATCGGCTTGCCTCATACATCCTTCCCTGATCCATATCATTTTGCTCATCCCTAGGCCTGCTTTCCTCATCCATATCCTTTTGCTCATCTATAGGCCTGCTTTCCTCATCTTGGGTTTCAGCCATAGGCTCTTTTGGCTCTTCCACTGGCTGACTTGGCTCTTTCATTGTCTCCTCCGATTGAACCTTAGCAGCTTCCATATGCTCATTTGTCCTTTCCTCATCCTCGACTCTTTGATCTTCTGCTGATATGACACCCTCGGCCCGATGCGATTCCACTGTATCGGATGTAGGGGTTTGTCGTGGTGGCACGTCATGTTTTGTAAGATCAATAGTGCGCTCATCCAAGCCGCTATCTTCAAGCTCTCTAGGGCTAGACATAGTAAGCAGGTGTTGTATTAAACTTACCCGGTATCTTTGCAAATAATCATATGTGTAGTTTTTTAAAGCACTCTGCAAAATTGAAAGACCACAGGATGAGAATTCTTTTATAGACTAAACCAAAACTAACTGAATGCATTGCCAAATGGGTACCTTAGTCATGAAAGGTTTTAATGCAAAGTAGCTTTGCAGGACATATTCTGCATGGAGAAGACATCTCCAGCCGCAAGAATTCCCATCGGTTTGATTTGGGACAGGTACTTCTTTGATTGGGGCCTTGTATAGTTCATACCTTCCACATAGCTTGCCATAGGCAAGCAACAACCTCTTTATACAACTGCACAAAGCAATGTCCAGATGTTAGCATGAGGCTTCAAATTTACATGGATATCTATAATAAACACTTTCTGATACAAAACACTTACAGCCTAATTTCAGGGTGGGTTCCTTTTATTGAATTGAACACCCACACTGCTGGTTGGTCAACATCAAGGCATATGAGACTCCAGTGATGGTTGTTCTCATATGGGAAGATGATCACAGTAACTTCCAGCATAGCACAGTGGAGAAACCAGCTCTCAAAGGTCCCAGATGGACTATTCTTTTGTCTAATAATTACAGACATTTGTGGATCAAGGAGAAACACCTCTGTGTGAGTGTGCAATGGGAGTTGACTTTTGATCAGGCTGCAGAGACTCTACCTGAGTTAGCAAACCTATTATCTG